>NC_068451.1:25770062-26027562 GCF_023373465.1 Oncorhynchus keta | reverse complement strand
TATGTGTGATCTGATTGCCCATCGAAGTAAGGAAGGCGATGTTATGCTTCTTGGGAATTCTGGGTCTGTTTGTGTTAATGTTCATGTGTGTATGTTGTATGAGGAGTGTGTGTGTGTGGGGGGGTGAAGAAATCCCCATCAACTGAGGAGGGTCACCATTCTGTGTCTGTTTGTGTTCATGTGTGTATGTTGTATGAGGAGTGTGTGTGGGGGGGGTGAGGGTCACCATTCTGTGTCTGTTTGTGTTCATGTGTGTATGTTGTATGAGGAGTGTGTGTGTGGGGGGGGAGGGTCACCATTCTGTGTCTGTTTGTGTTCATGTGTGTATGTTGTATGAGGAGTGTGTGTGTGGGGGGTCACCATTCTGTGTCTGTTTGTGTTCATGTGTGTATGTTGTATGAGGAGTGGGTGTGTGGGGGGGGGGGTGAGGGTCACCATTCTGTGTCTGTTTGTGTTCATGTGTGTATGTTGTATGAGGAGTGTGTGTGGGGGGGTCACCATTCTGTGTCTGTTTGTGTTCATGTGTGTATGTTGTATGAGGAGTGTGTGTGTGTGGGGGGGGTGAGGGTCACCATTCTGTGTCTGTTTGTGTTCATGTGTGTATGTTGTATGAGGAGTGTGTGTGTGTGGGGGGGTCACCATTCTGTGTCTGTTTGTGTTCATGTGTGTATGTTGTATGAGGAGTGTGTGTGTGTGGGGGGGGTCACCATTCTGTGTCTGTTTGTGTTCATGTGTGTATGTTGTATGAGGAGTGTGTGTGTGGGGGGGGGTGAGGGTCACCATTCTGTGTCTGTTTGTGTTCATGTGTGTATGTTGTATGAGGAGTGTGTGTGTGTGGGGGGTCACCATTCTGTGTCTGTTTGTGTTCATGTGTGTATGTTGTATGAGGAGTGTGTGTGTGTGGGGGGTCACCATTCTGTGTCTGTTTGTGTTCATGTGTGTATGTTGTATGAGGAGTGTGTGTGTGGGGGGTCACCATTCTGTGTCGCTCCTCCTTGAACTATCCACCGTCCGGCTAACAAAATCACACAGTTTCCCTTTAACAATAAATACATAACACTTAGAGTACAATAAAACATATCAACATTTGTAACATGACAGTTTAATTCACACAGTAACATTCATTTCATCCATCTTCACACCTCCAATGGTGTCCACACTCCCAGGGTTCTGGAGGAACGTCCCTCCCTGGAGAAAGCCTCAGATAAGGTGTGTTCGACCCCTTTGACAACCCACAGATTGTCAGCCTTCAAACAGTGTCATAAATCAGGATTGTGTGTGTGTGTGTCTGTGTATGGCACTTGAGTAAGTGTGTTTATTTTTATGTGTTCACCACTATTCCACTATTGTGCAAATTTGTAAAATAAAGAATATGATTTTATTTAAATCACTGCATTAAGCCTGTTATGTGTCTTATGCATAAACACGGTTTAATCACCAGGGGGCAGTAGCAATTTTAGCATGTAAATCTTGGTGATGCAAACTCGAAAACAAATTGCCAGCAAAGCCACGACACAACACTATGCAATAAATTAATTGCACTATAAGGGTGAAAACGGTGCCCACAAACTATTGGGGCACTGTTTCTTTTCAGCACCATGCAGGGAATCCTTACGACCGCTACACCTGGCTATCAGAGGAGCCTTGTCTGGCAGCGAAACAGTTCATTCAGCCTCATTCACTGCCTTTTTTAAAAACATAGCTGTTATGGTTGACTTGCTTAAACAAATGTGGTTTCTACTGACAATTGAGATGTAGAAACTATGGCATAAGAGAGTGGTGAGCGGATAAGGGGCTATCCGTCATTTTGATTAAGACATTAATGAGCAAGCTAAGACGGACGTAGTCAATATAACTATTTATTTAGCACTTTTAAAATGTACAGCGACAGAATTCAGAACATGGGACGTTCTTATTGTGTTCTCCCTGTACCCCAAGTCAGAACCGTAGGATAAATAAATGGGGCATATAAGCAGACAATGAAAGCTCTTACAATATTTGATGAAGACATTTCTCTAAAACAGGCTATAAGCTACATGTGCACCACCAAGTCAGAACAGTAGGCTAAGTTATGAGGGGAAAAGGCACCCTATTATTAGGGTGAGTCACATGGGCTACAAAGCATTACATGGGCTTGCTCCTACCTATCTCTCTGATTTGGTCCTGCCGTACATACCTACACGTACGCTACGGTAACAAGACGCAGGCCTTCTAATTGTCCCTAGAATTTCTAAGAAAACAGCTGGAGGCAGGGCTTTCTCCTATAGAGCTCCATTTTTATGGAACGGTCTGCCTACCCATGTCAGAGACGCAAACTCGGTCTCAACCTTTAAGTCTTTACTGAAGACTCATCTCTTCAGTGGGTCATATGATTGAGTGTAGTCTGGCCCAGGAGTGGGAAGGTGAACGGAAAGGCTCTGGAGCAACGAACCTCCCTTGCTGTCTCTGCCTGGCCGGTTCCCCTCTTTCCACTGGGATTCTCTGCCTCTAACCCTATTACAGGGGCTGGGTCACTGGCTTACTGGGGCTCTCTCATGCAGTCCCTGGAAGGGGTGCGTCACCTGAGTGTGTTGATTCACTGATGTGGTCATCCTGTCTGAGTTGGCGCCCCCCTTGGGTTGTGCCATGGCGGAGATCTTTGTGGGCTATACTCAGCCTTGTCTCACGATGGTAAGTTGGTGGTCGAAGATATCCATCTAGTGGTGTGGGGGCTGTGCTTTGGAAAAGTGGGTGGGGTTATATCCTTCCTGTTTGGCCCTGTCCGGGGGTGTCCTCGGATGGGGCCACAGTGTCTCCTGACCCCTCCTGTCTCAGCCTCCAGTATTTATGCTGCAGTAGTTTATGTGTCGGGGGGCTAGGGTCAGTTTGTTATATCTGGAGTACTTCTCCTGTCCTATTCGGTGTCCTGTGTGAATCTAAGTGTGCGTTCTCTAATTCTCTCCTTCTCTCTTTCTTTCTCTCTCTCGGAGGACCTGAGCCCTAGGACCATGCCCCAGGACTACCTGACATGATGACTCCTTGCTGTCCCCAGTCCACCTGGCTGTGCTGCTGCTCCAGTTTCAACTGTTCTGCCTTATTATTATTTGACCATGCTGGTCATTTATGAACATTTGAACATCTTGGCCATGTTCTGTTATAATCTCCACCCGGCACAGCCAGAAGAGGACTGGCCACCCCACAAAGCCTGGTTCCTCTCTAGGTTTCTTCCTAGGTTTTGGCCTTTCTAGGGAGTTTTTCCTCGCCACCGTGCTTCTACACCTGCATTGCTTGCTGTTTGGGGTTTTAGGCTGGGTTTCTGTACAGCACTTTGAGACATCAGCTGATGTACGAAGGGCTATATAAATACATTTGATTTGATTTGGCTACTAACAACTCACTACACAACATACACTTAGTATTACTTTCTTAGCTACAGTATACATATCTCCCTGGCATATTACATCATATATGCAGCAGCATGCAATCCATTTCTGGACTCCGTTGTGCTGTGCTCACTTGAATAGGAAGGTGGCATGGCGATCCTTCTTGTGGGCAAATTCTTTCATGAAGCTTTGTCATCAAAGTACGGCATTCTTTGGATTTACGGTGATTTTTGGGAATTCGGAAAAAAACAAGATCGAATCATGACGTCAGTGATCTTCAGGTTGGAGCACTAGAAAGAGGCCAGAGTTCCCAACTTGGAATTCCTAGTTAGATGACTGCTCCAAATGTATTTTTTTGAGTTCCCAGTTGTGTTGAACTCACGGAAGTCTGATAATTTCCAGTTCCGAGGTCCCAGTTGTTTTGAACGTGGCAAAAGTCATGCTGGATTGACAGAAATGGTATCCGTGAGCTCATCTGACTCTGGAGAAGTAGATAAAGAAAGACTTCGGTTTGCACTTACAGCTGAAATCCTAACTCTAAACCGTAAACCTATTTGACATAAAACAGAAAAGTATCCACACTATAACCTTTCCATCAAACAGAATGAACTTCATGTTCCCCCATGTCTGATAGGAATAGACAGATCAGCACATTTCACCTGAATCTGTTGGAGATCTGTTGATTTCAGCATTAGAGAGAGGACAAGACACCTGTCTCCCAGATCTGGTGGCATCAGATAGGATCTGACCTGAGGGCCTCTTACACAACCACCATGTCCATTTCACCTGATCATCAAATTAAGATCCAATATCTGTATATAAATGACTCAACTAGAGACTTAAAGTAAAAAATAAAAACTCCTCTCAGTCTCAACCCCTTGTTCTTGTTCTGCAAAACAGTTCCAAGGTTATCATGTGTAGGGGAGACCGGAGTTGGTTGTCGCACTTCTTACTCTCATGTCTATTTCTCAGCACCAGTACAGTGCCTTGCGAAAGTATTCGGCCCCCTTGAACTTTGTGACCTTTTGCCACATTTCAGGCTTCAAACATAAAGATATAAAACTGTATTTTTTTGTGAAGAATCAACAACAAGTGGGACACAATCATGAAGCGGAACGACATTTATTGGATATTTCTAACTTTTTTAACAAATCAAAAACTGAAAAATTGGGAGTGCAAAATTATTCAGCCCCTTTACTTTCAGTGCAGTGCTCTCCCCAGAAGTTCAGTGAGGATCTCTGAATGATCCAATGTTGACCTAAATGACTAATGATGATAAATACAATCCACCTGTGTGTAATCAAGTCTCCGTATAAATGCACCTGCACTGTGATAGTATCAGAGGTCCGTTAAAAGCGCAGAGAGCATCATGAAGAACAAGGAACACACCAGGCAGGTCCGAGATACTGTTGTGAAGAAGTTTTAAGCCGGATTTGGATACAAAAAGATTTCCCAAGCTTTAAACATCCCAAGGAGCACTGTGCAAGCGATAATATTGAAATGGAAGGAGTATCAGACCACTGCAAATCTACCAAGACCTGGCCGTCCCTCTAAACTTTCAGCTCATACAAGGAGAAGACTGATCAGAGATGCAGCCAAGAGGCCCATGATCACTCTGGATGATCTGCAGAGATCTACAGCTGAGGTGGGAGACTCTGTCCATAGGAAAACAATCAGTCTTATATTGCACAAATCTGGCCTTTATGGAAGAGTGGCAAGAAGAAAGCCATTTCTTAAAGATATCCATAAAAAGTGTCGTTTAAAGTTTGCCACAAGCCACCTGGGAGACACACCAAACATGTGGAAGAAGGTGCTCTGGTCAGATGAAACCAAAATTGAACTTTTTGGCAACAATGCAAAACGTTATGTTTGGCGTAAAAGCAACACAGCTCATCACCCTGAACACACCATTCCCACTGTCAAACATGGTGGTGGCAGCATCATGGTTTGGGCCTGCTTTTCTTCAGCAGGGACAGGGAAGATGGTTAAAATTGATGGGAAGATGGATGGAGCCAAATACAGGACCATTCTGGAAGAAAACCTGATGGAGTCTGCAAAAGACCTGAGACTGGGATGGAGATTTGTCTTCCAACAAGACAATGATCCAAAACATAAAGTAAAATCTACAATGGAATGGTTAAAAAATAAACATATCCAGGTGTTAGAATGGCCAAGTCAAAGTCCAGACCTGAATCCAATCGAGAATCTGTGGAAAGAACTGAAAACTGCTGTTCACAAATGCTCTCCATCCAACCTCACTGAGCTCGAGCTGTTTTGCAAGGAGGAATGGGAAAAATGTCAGTCTCTCGATGTGCAAAACTGATAGAGACATACCCCAAGCGACGTACAGCTGTAATCGCAGCAAAAGGTGGCGCTACAAAGTATTAACTTAAGGGGGCTGAATAATTTTGCACGCCCAATTTTTCAGTTTTTGATTTGTTAAAAAAGTTAGAAATATCCAATAAATGTCGTTCCACTTCATGATTGTGTCCCACTTGTTGTTGATTCTTCACAAAAAATACGGTTTTATATCTTTATGTTTGAAGCCTGAAATGTGGCAAAAGGTCACAAAGTTCAAGGGGGCCGAATACTTTCGCAAGGCACTGTATATCTTACAAGACTCTTTTCAATATTAGGATAAAGACTAAGATCTTGGATTAAAATGAGGACCGTTTTTACCCTTTTTAACTCCAACATGGAGTTATAAATCATCAAACACACTGTCCACATGTGACAACCAGCTCAATCGCTGGGTTGGTTGTCACAATGTTCACTAGTAACTTATTTCTTTTGTATCAGGAAATGAAGAAAAATAACAAACAGCCTTAGAAATAGCTAAGCCTTTCTTTGATCAAACAAAATACAGCATTTTATGCCTTGAGAATAACATTTTTAGTACATTTGTGTATGTATGCGTGCATGTGTGTGTATGCGTGCCTGTGTGTGTATGCATGTATGTGCGTATATGGCTGCGTGACAGGAAAAATATGTGTGTCAGAGAGAGGCAACGCTAATGCTAGTTAAGATATTACTTACCACATGGCTTGACCTAGGAACTCAGAAATTGTTTTGAAACATAGCTCTCCCTTTTCTCTGTTCAACAAACATAATTATTTATGGACACTCCCATAATTTAAACATTTACAAAGAAAATAACAATATATATTACTTTTTTACTTTAATCTATGAAAAACACACACATTCCCCATACATTCCCCTCACATACATTCCCCTCACCTCAATGTTTTGTCATGCTAACATGAATTGGCCGGTGAGACAACCAACCCCTGGTCTCCCCTACTGAGCCAGTCCGAAACCACACACACACACACACACACACACACACACACACACACACACACACACACACACACACACACACACACACACACACACACACACACACACACACACTGCAATGGAACCTTGTTATGGTGCATAAATAAAGGCATTATGACATTTGAAACCACTGGTCTATATGGCAGCACTCCGGTGTCTCACTGCAAGGCGCTGTAAATAGCTATTACCGAGACAACACAAGATGACTGGCTCAGTCAGAACCATTACCCAGGCCTGTCTGATATAAACCCTTCATTGAAACCCTTTAACACGCTGTGGGTAACCAACATGTTACTCATGACCTATACATGGTACACACAAACACCTGAATACACACACCAAACCATGGCATTTGGAAAGTGTTTTGGGTGTTTGGGTTGTTATGGATAATAGACGGTCATCAAATATGTGGACATAAAAATACTGTATGACATTCAGTTTAGAATATGTGCTTTACTGTATAAGAGGTTTGGATGGTAAGAAACCAAATGTACCATCTTTTTTAGTAGACAATGTCACGAAAACGATGTGCACGCTTCACATGGGGCAGAAGCCTGTGTCTTGTTGTGATTCTGGATGGCCAGATAGCTAGCAAAAATGACAAATTGAAATGTTTATAGCGTAACACTAGATATTTTAACATCAAAGTTAAGAAACTGCTTGTCTCAACCTTGAATCCGTGTCATTTTGATTATGCTGCCGTATTATACTTAGATAACTGTTTACCCATAGCTTTTTCGCCGGTTAGCTGACGTTAGCTGTCTGGCTAGCGAGAGAAGGTCCTCTCGATCTAATTCGCTAGTCTTAGATATTCTAAATAGATTATTGTTGGCCCGCCTATGTCCTTTCAATTTACCGCAGACTAGCTGGGGAGACAACCCTACCAAACGGTGCAAAGTAGCCAATCCTATGGCGAGATTGACCCCTACTTGGTGTAATCTCCAGGTTAGCATAAATATTCAAATGCAGAAGAATATTATAGCTGTTATAGGGACGGATAGAGCTCACGAGTCCTCAGTACAGCTCAAAACACCCGTCATTCATGTTTTGAGCCCCACATTTTTAGCAAAAAATAAATACAAATAAATGTTTTCTTTTTGGGGGCTTGCCTGTTTTGCATGTTATTTTGGCATTAATGTGTCACATAATTAATTTTTTATTTTATTTCACCTTTATTTAATCAGGTAGGCCAGTTGAGAACAAGTTCTCATTTACAACTGCGACCTGGCCAAGATAAAGCAAAGTGGTGTGACAAAAACAACAGAGTTAGTTTGCAAATAATGTCAAAAATAATGTATATATCATTGAGTTAATAAAGCTGCATACAAACATGGTCTATTTTTAGTTTTCTTGAGTAAGGCAGCTCCAAAATCCAAGTGTTTCAGCCTGGCTCAGTTCTCTCTGTGGTGGTGGGGCAAGCCATCAGAAAATACGGAATGTTGCGCCGTGATTGGCTCAGTGTTCTGTCACTCATGAGGACACTACGTCACCGCGAAGTCTAAGGGTAGACTTAGAAAATTCTAGCTTCTTGTGTGCTGCCATTGAGTTACATTAGAAGTGCCCATCCAAGAAGGCTCAAGGTCATTGGCTACCGGTAAGATGACGTCAAATCACGTTATACGTACAGTAGCTTTGATTGGACTGATCATGTCAACATCATACTTTCAAAATCTTAGCTAGAAGTTATCATCATGAATCAAGTAGAACAATCTACTAGCTAATCCTTTTTATAGGAAGAGAAATAATGAAGAGGAATTATAGATAAAACGTATCAGTGCTCATCGGCCATTGGGTTCCGGTTGGAGCGAGCGGTCGCATTCGCACTTCGCTCTGCAGGTTGTATAACTTTTTCATTACATTTCATTATAGTACAACGGTTGATTTGTCTAATCTTAGCAATTCTTCTTAGCTAGCTACATAGCCGTCCTTGTATCAGAGATAATTGCATAATTATCGTATTTCGTCGCCCTAACGTAGCCTTCACTGCTATTCGCCCAGGAGCTAGCTAACGCTAGCTAACGCACACTAGCTAACGCACACAGATTAGCATCACTGTAGTGCTATTCACTCAACTGTACGACTTGATTAGTTTACTGTTAGCTAGCTACATAATCTTAGCCATTCTTCTTAGCTAGCTACATAGCCGTCCTTGTATCAGAGATAATTGCATAATTATCGTATTTCGTATTTCGTCGCCCTAACGTAGCCTTCACTGCTATTCGCCCAGGAGCTAGCAACGCTAGCTAACGCACACAGATTAGCATCACTGTAGTGCTATTCACTCAACTGTACGACTTGATTAGTTCAGTGTTAGCTAGCTACATAGCGGTCTTTGTTTCCAAGATAATTGTGTAGTTTAGTGTGTGTAGCCTTGGAGTGATTATCTTAATTCACTGAGGTTCGCTAGCCAGCTATTTGTCGTCCTTAACGTAGGAGACTCTGCTAGCTAGCCAACAGCTAACAGCTAGCCAACGTCACCACACACACGTCTACTGATTCGAATTCAATCACCGGTCAGGGAGTATCACATTTTCATTTCATTACAGTACAACGGTTTGATTTGTTTGATCGTAGCTAGCTACATAGCCGTCTTTGTTTCAAAGATAATTGTGTAGTCTAGACCGATTTCCTAGGTTAGCTAGCCAGCTATTGTCGTTCTTTTAACTCAACGTAACGTAAACAACACTGCTAGCTAGCCAGCTAGCCCCGAATAGCAGCACTGTAGAAATTATTACACTCAACGGAACGACTTGATTAGTGTAGTGCCAACAACGCAGCTACTGCCAGCTAGCCTACTTCAGCAGTACTGTATCATTTTAATCATTTTAGTCAATAAGATTCTTGCTACGTAAGCTTAACTTTCTGAACATTCGAGACGTGTAGTCCACTTGTCATTCCAATTTCCTTGCATTAGCGTAGCCTTTTCTGTAGCCTGTCAACTATGTGTCTGTCTATCCCTGTTCTCTCCTCTCTGCACAGACCATACAAACGCTCCACACCGCGTGGCCGCGACCACCCTAACCTGGTGGTCCCAGCGCGTACGACCCACGTGGAGTTCCAGGTCTCCGGTAGCCTCTGGAACTGCCGATCTGCGGCCAACAAGGCAGAGTTCATCTCAGCCTATGCCTCCCTCCAGTCCCTTGACTTCTTGGCACTGACGGAAACATGGATCACCACAGATAACACTGCTACTCCTACTGCTCTCTCCTCGTCCGCCCACGTGTTCTCGCACACCCCGAGAGCTTCTGGTCAGCGGGGTGGTGGTACCGGGATCCTCATCTCTCCCAAGTGGTCTTTCTCTCTTTCTCCCCTTACCCATCTGTCTATTGCCTCCTTTGAATTCCATGCTGTCACAGTTACCAGCCCTTTCAAGCTTAACATCCTTATCATTTATCGCCCTCCAGGTTCCCTCGGAGAGTTCATCAATGAGCTTGATGCCTTGATAAGCTCCTTTCCTGAGGACGGCTCACCTCTCACAGTTCTGGGCGACTTTAACCTCCCCACGTCTACCTTTGACTCATTCCTCTCTGCCTCCTTCTTTCCACTCCTCTCCTCTTTTGACCTCACCCTCTCACCTTCCCCCTACTCACAAGGCAGGCAATACGCTTGACCTCATCTTTACTAGATGCTGTTCTTCCACTAACCTCATTGCAACTCCCCTCCAAGTCTCCGACCACTACCTTGTATCCTTTTCCCTCTCGCTCTCATCCAACACTTCCCACACTGCCCCTACTCGGATGGTATCGCGCCGTCCCAACCTTCGCTCTCTCTCCCCCGCTACTCTCTCCTCTTCCATCCTATCATCTCTTCCCTCTGCTCAAACTTTCTCCAACCTATCTCCTGATTCTGCCTCCTCAACCCTCCTCTCCTCCCTTACTGCATCCTTTGACTCCCTATGTCCCCTATCCTCCAGGCCGGCTCGGTCCTCCCCTCCCGCTCCGTGGCTCGACGACTCATTGCGAGCTCACAGAACAGGGCTCCGGGCAGCCGAGCGGAAATGGAGGAAAACTCGCCTCCCTGCGGACCTGGCATCCTTTCACTCCCTCCTCTCTACATTTTCCTCCTCTGTCTCTGCTGCTAAAGCCACTTTCTACCATTCTAAATTCCAAGCATCTGCCTCTAACCCTAGGAAGCTCTTTGCCACCTTCTCCTCCCTCCTGAATCCTCCCCCCTCCCTCCTCCCTCTCTGCAGATGACTTCGTCAACCATTTTGAAAAGAAGGTCGATGACATCCGATCCTCGTTTGCTAAGTCAAACGACACCGCTGGTTCTGCTCACACTGCCCTACCCTATGCTCTGACCTCTTTCTCCCCTCTCTCTCCAGATGAAATCTCGCGTCTTGTGACGGCCGGCCGCCCAACAACCTGCCCGCTTGACCCTATCCCCTCCTCTCTTCTCCAGACCATTTCCGGAGACCTTCTCCCTTACCTCACCTCGCTCATCAACTCATCCCTGACCGCTGGCTACGTCCCTCCCGTCTTCAAGAGAGCGAGAGTTGCACCCCTTCTGAAAAAACCTACACTCGATCCCTCCGATGTCAACAACTACAGACCAGTATCCCTTCTCTCTTTTCTCTCCAAAACTCTTGAGCGTGCCGTCCTTGGCCAGCTCTACCGCTATCTCTCTCAGAATGACCTTCTTGATCCAAATCAGTCAGGTTTCAAGACTAGTCATTCAACTGAGACTGCTCTTCTCTGTATCACGGAGGCGCTCCGCACTGCTAAAGCTAACTCTCTCTCCTCTGCTCTCATCCTTCTAGACCTATCGGCTGCCTTCGATACTGTGAACCATCAGATCCTCCTCTCCACCCTCTCCGAGTTGGGCATCTCCGGCGCGGCCCACGCTTGGATTGCGTCCTACCTGACAGGTCGCTCCTACCAGGTGGCGTGGCGAGAATCTGTCTCCTCACCACGCGCTCTCACCACTGGTGTCCCCCAGGGCTCTGTTCTAGGCCCTCTCTTATTCTCGCTATACACCAAGTCACTTGGCTCTGTCATAACCTCACATGGTCTCTCCTATCATTGCTATGCAGACGACACACAATTAATCTTCTCCTTTCCCCCTTCTGATGACCAGGTGGCGAATCGCATCTCTGCATGTCTGGCAGACATATCAGTGTGGATGACGGATCACCACCTCAAGCTGAACCTCAGCAAGACGGAGCTCCTCTTCCTCCCGGGGAAGGACTGCCCGTTCCATGATCTCGCCATCACGGTTGACAACTCCATTGTGTCCTCCTCCCAGAGCGCTAAGAACCTTGGCGTGATCCTGGACAACACCCTGACGTTCTCAACTAACATCAAGGCGGTGTCCCGTTCCTGTAGGTTCATGCTCTACAACATCCGCAGAGTACGACCCTGCCTCACACAGGAAGCGGCGCAGGTCCTAATCCAGGCACTTGTCATCTCCCGTCTTGATTACTGCAACTCGCTGTTGGCTGGGCTCCCTGCCTGTGCCATTAAACCCTACAACTCATCCAGAACGCCGCAGCCCGTCTGGTGTTCAACCTTCCCAAGTTCTCTCACGTCACCCCGCTCCTCCGCTCTCTCCACTGGCTTCCAGTTGAAGCTCGCATCCGCTACAAGACCATGGTGCTCGCCTACGGAGCTGTGAGGGGAACGGCACCTCAGTACCTCCAGGCTCTGATCAGGCCCTACACCCAAACAAGGGCACTGCGTTCATCCACCTCTGGCCTGCTCGCCTCCCTACCACTGAGGAAGTACAGTTCCCGCTCAGCCCAGTCAAAACTGTTCGCTGCTCTGGCCCCCAATGGTGGAACAAACTCCCTCACGACGCCAGGACAGCGGAGTCAATCACCACCTTCCGGAGACACCTGAAACCCCACCTCTTCAAGGAATTCCTAGGATAGGGTAAGTAAGGGTAAGTAATCCTTCTCACCCCCCCAACAAGATTTAGATGCAAGTGGCTGTTCCACTGGTTGTCATAAGGTGTATGCACCAATTTGTAAGTCGCTCTGGATAAGAGCGTCTGCTAAATGACTTAAATGTAATGTAAATGCATAAACATTACACAATAAGTCGGAAATCTCAAATTCAACAATGAATGGTTTGGAAGGAATCAGTGACAGTGGCTGTGTGGTCCCAAATCTGAGCTTAAAGGGCTCTTTTCCAAGTTTAAAATGATTATCATTCAACATCGGCCATGCTGTCAATGAAGCATGATTTGTGCCGCGCTCAAAACAACTGTTAACTCGGAACTGCAAAAAACTTGACTTCAGTGAGTTCAAGACATCTGGGAAGTCAGGAATAAACAAGCTCTGACTGTGAAAATACGCTTTGAACGGTCATCCAACTCGGAATTGTAAGTTCGGCCTCTTTCTAGAGCTACGACCTGAAGATCAATGACGTCATCATAATACAACCTTGTTTTTTCGAAGCTCCCAGTTGTTTTGAAAGCACCATAAATCCAGAGAATGGCAGACTTTGATGACAAAATTTGCCCACGAAGGACCACCGCGCCCCCTTCCTGTTCAAGTGAGCACAGCACATCAAAGTGAGTACATAAATGATGTAATATGCCAGGAAGATATGTATACTGTAGCTATGAAAGTAATACTAAGTGTATGTTGTGTAGTGAGCTGTTAGTAGCTCATGTGCCTCACCCTAACAATTTGGTCGATTTACCCCTCTTAATTTTGCCTGCTGTTCTGACTTGGTGGTGCACCTGTAGCCTATAACCTGTTTTATAGAAATGTATTCATCGAATTTGAAAGAGCTTTCATTGTCTGCTTATATGCCCCATTTATTTATCCTACGTTTCTGACTTGGTGTACAGGGAGAACACTGTAAAAATGGCCCATGTTCTGAATTTTGTCGCTGTACATTTCAAAAGTGCTAAACAAATAGTTATATTGACTACGTCCATCCTAGCTCGCTCATTAATCTCTTAATAGAAATGACAGATTGCCTCTTATCCGCTTGTTGTCCTCTTATGCCATAGTTTGTACATCTCAATTGTCATTAGAAACCACATTTGTTTAAGCCAGTCAGCCATATCAGCTATGTTTTTTTAAAGGCAGTAAATGAGGCTGAATGAACCATTTCGCTGCCAGACAAGGCTCCTCTGATAGCCAGGTGTAGCGGTGGTAAGATGTTGGGACTGCTGTTGGGACAGCTTTTGTGGTTTGTACATCTCAATTGTTTGTCACCGTTATAGTGCAATTCATGTATTGTTTAGTGCTGTGTTGTGTAGTGACTTTTCTGGCATGCATCCCACTTTACATTTGTTTTATTCCACCAAAATGTACATGCTAAAATAGCAACTGCAATAGCTCAAGCCATGCAACTCTTGCTGTGTTTGTCCCATTCTATTCAATCAGCGTGACTCTTCTACATTGTAACCAGTAGCGGAAAAAGTACCCAATCATCATACTTGAGTCAAAGTCTAAATACCTTTATAGAAAATTACTCAAGTAAAAGTTAAAGTCACCTAGTAAAATAGTACTTGAGAAAAAGTCTACAAGTATTTTGTTTTATATATACTTAAGTATCAAAAGTTAAAGTATAAATCACTTCAAATTCCTTATATTAAGCAAACCAGGCAGCATCATTTAAAAACAAAATTAAATTACGGATAGCTAGGGGCATACTCCAACACTCAGACATCATTTAAAAACTAAATTAAATTACGGATAGCTAGGGGCATACGCCAACACTCAGACATCATTTAAAAACAAAATTAAATTACGGATAGCTAGGGGCATACTCCAACACTCAGACAGCATTTACAAACAAAATTAAATTACGGATAGCTAGAGGCATACTCCAACACTCAGACATAATTTACAAACAAAGCATATGTTGTTAGTGAGTCCGCCAGATCAGAGGCAGGGATGTTCTCTTGATAAGTGAGTGAATTGAAAAACAATTCTGTCCTGCTAAGCATTAAAAATTCTAATTTCTATAATACATCAAATGCTCTCGGCCCTCAGATAAGGTTGTTTCACTCTACAGGATATTTCTGTTTTCTCGATTCTGTCATATTCCTGGTTCCCTGTGGTTCATTTGTGGTGAGTTCCATCCTGTGACCTATGTTTGGCTGATCTGGGGGGGTTTGTATTTTTTTTTACCCACCTACACTCCCCCACAGTTGGAGGCTAAACAATTTTTTCTTATTAAAATGTCTCTTTATCATTCAAAGTATTTTATTATTTTATTTATTTTATTTGTTTATTTTTTATTTAACCTTTATTTAACTAGGCAAGTCAGTTAAGAACAAATGTAAAACCATTGACAGCCATTACAAATAACTATCACACAATAGGGAAGTGGGAGCTAAAGGTTCATGTTGAACGACAACCAAGACTTTATTGAAGAATCCCTACTGTGGACCAATCACCAATGAAAGGGCGTAAACTTCGGATCCGAACTTCAGCTTGCCATTTTTTGGTGTGCCCAAACAGCTGGAAAAAACCTCACCGAAGTCCAAAACGACCAAAAACATCACAAAATGTCGCCATAATTTACCATACCAGTCAAAAGTTTGGACACACCTACTCATTTGTGTTTTTCTTTATTTTTACTATTTTCTACATTGTAGAATAATAGTGAAGACATCAAAACTATGAAATAACACATATGGAACCATTCAGTAACCAATATACTGTTAAACATAACAAAATATATTTTAAATTTGAGATTCTTCAAAGTAGCCACCCAAAGTCCTTGGCGTTAGTAGCCTATAATCAGTTGGAATCCCAGGTCTGCATCTTACATCATGGTTCCCTGTTTTCAAAAACTGAATCTGCTTTATTTAGGATGCTTAAGACAGAAGCGTATACTATCTTAAACAAAACAAATGATTTGAACAACAGCACAGAAAGTGTGGTTTCACATAAATAAAACTATTTTCTAAGTAATGTGCCTACAACAGGATTCAACCTCATACCCTCACATCCATGAATGTTCCATAGGTCCCTACTCTACTTGCTAAGCAACCGATCAGGTGAACATTTTGGTACAAAATCCTAACTATATTTGCAAGTACGGTGTCCAGAAGAGGTCAGTGTTTGAAAGCAGCTTGGAATCAACAAAAGAGCCCAAACCACCGAGAAATCAGTGGGATCTCGCATTTCTGCAACACACGGTTTAAAAAGCACGTGACCAAACAAAGCTTCGGGTGTCTTTGATAAAGTACTTCTGATAAAGTGATACTAGCATCGGCACACCGCTTTGAAGGTCGCTGCTTAGCGATTTTGATGCATTCCTCAGAGCTCCGGTTTTAAAGGTAACATCACTACTTACCAGTACCACCCATGACTGTGTTTGCTAGTGACCGAGACGTGGCTGTTGCATTCAATCATTTTCAGTTTTGTGGCCTTCACCAAGTGAGATTCTAAGTGAATATGTTGTCATTGTAAAAGAAAATAGATGACCTATTTCATAAGGCCTTATTTTGAGGGCCTAGTTTTACCCTAATACAGTGGCCTGAAACTCACATTATGCTGACTTGCAAAGTGATGTGTAATTCCTATTTAAATCCAGCCAGAGTAGGGATATACAACAATTTGAATATTTTAGTCACCCCCAACCTGCATTCAGAATAACTGACAGTGCTAGGGTTGGGAAGACTAAGATATGAGATTGCCTTAAACATCTAAACTGGGACAACCCTTTCAGTAACGGGTGCAATAAGTCCAAGTAACAGATTGGAATAGTTTAGAAAAATGTATGTTATTTATATTTGAGTAGCATAAGATGAATTAATCAATCAATGTACATAAAAAACATACATTTTGAAAAAAACTATTAAAAAAACCTCTGTCTTCAATAGAGCATGCTGGAAAATATGATAATGACAGGCATGGTTATATTTCTGGTTATTAACACCAACACTGGGGTTATTTTACACCACTGAGTGTTAATGTAACTCTCTACAGTGTTAATGTACCTTCCTACAGTGTTAATGTAACTCTCTACAGTGTTAATGTAACTCTCTACAGTGTTAATGTAACTCTCTACAGCAGGGGTGTCAAAGTCAAATGGACGGAGGGCCAAATAAAAAATTTAGCTACAAGCCGAGGGCCGGACTGTTCGAATGTTCATTGAAAAATGTTTAAATGACGCATATAGTCTAGTGAACCTAATTGAACCTACTGAAAACCTAACAAATATATTCCAATATGATCAGATAAATAAAGCAATATTTTCTTATGGCTCTGTCAGTAATCTTTAATTTTCAACAGACACAAAAGACAAATTTCCTTTATATAAAAATCCCCATAACATGAACATTAAATGAAAGAAACCGGTATTCAAGGCACCATCAGTAGCCTATATTTTCTATTTTAGCAAAAGTGGGCTAAATTTACTTCAAAGAAAAAAACAATAATAGCAATTTTCTATCATCCACTCAACTGAAATATTTTTAAAATATAATTGGATTGAAATACAATAAAATAAAGTGCAAAAATCTATTAATCAAAAACAACACTTTGTTTAAGGAGAAGTAACATGCAGTGAAAACAAATATTAAACTTTAACTTTTAAACTTGAACTGAGTAAAAACTCTAAATATGTGATTGCACAGTAATGTTCACTTGTTTGAGGTTGAGGGTGATACTTGGTGGTGTCCCATCTTTTCCACAAGTTCATCAATGTTCGGGGTAAGGCTCTGAGCTGAGGAAATCCTCAGAATTGAGTGGAGGTGTTCAGCAGTAAGTCGACTTCTGTGTGATGTTTTGTTCAAGTTCATCAAAGAAAACAGTTGTTCACACAGGTATGTGCTGCCAAACATAGACAACGTTTGAGCAGCCTGGATGCGCAGCTGGGGCATTGTGTCGGGAGGAAACGGGCGAACTCCGCAGCACCCACTGCCGCATATTTTGCCCTCAGTGCATCATTGCATTGGAGGTCAATCAACTCCATTTGGAGGTTTGGTGGTGAGCTTTCCACGTCAACAGCAAATGGGTTACCGAGCAGTTCCAACCTGCTTTTTTGTGCTTCAAAGTCAGCAAATCGGCGTCGAAAGTCAGCGGCAAGCATACCTATTTTATCAGCCAACTGTGCGCTCGGGAACGCACTGGTAGAGAGCTTCTCTTTCATGGTCTGGCAGCTGGGAAAGTGGCTCAAATTTTCTTTCCGCATCTGCGTCTCCCACAGAGTCAGTTTGGTTTTAAATGCCTTCACTGTACTGTACATATCAGAGATGACACGATCCCGACCCTGCAGCTGCAAGTTCATTGCATTCAGATGACTCGTAATGTCACACAGAAAAGCCATTTCACACAGAAACATTTCGTCTCGGAGTTGTGTTGTGTCTTTCCCTTTGCTGTCCAAGAACAGACAAATCTCCTCACGAAGCTCGAAACATCTTTGAAGCACCTTTCCCTGGCTTAGCCATCGCACCTCTGTGTGATAAGGCAAATCACCATGCTCCGTTTCTAACTCCGTCAGAAATGCCTTGAACTGGCGGTGATTCAAACCTTTGGCTCTGATAAAGTTAACTGTGCGCGTGATGATGCTCATTACATGCTCCATTTTCAAGGCTTTACCGCACAACGCTTCCTGGTGTATGATACAATGATAAGCTGTCAGCTCACCTGTCGCGTTTTCCTCTTGCATCTTTTCCCGTATCTTCGCCACCAGTCCGCTCCTGTGTCCACACATCGCAGGTGCTCCGTCGGTTGTCAAACCCACGAGTTTTTCCCAAGGCAGCTCCATCTCATTTACACATCTTGACACCTCTTCATACAAATCATGCCCCGTAGTTGTGCCATGCATAGGACGTAAAGCCAAAAACTCCTCTGTCACGCTTAGGCTGGAGTCCACTCCGCGGATGAAAATTGACAACTGGGCAATGTCAGAAATGTCGGTGCTCTCATCCACAGCCAAGGAATATGCAATGAAATCTTTTCCCTTTTTCACAAGCTGCTCTTTTAGATTGATGGACAACTGGTCTACTCTCTCGGCAATGGTGTTTCTGCTCAGACTCACATTTAAAAAGAGTTGCCTTTTTTCTGGGCAAACTTCGTCACAAACTTTAATCATGCAGTTTTTGATGAAATCCCCCTCCGTAAATGGCCGGGCTGATTTAGCGATCTCTTCTGCCAAAATAAAACTGGCCTTGACAGCAGCCTGGCCTTGTGATTTGGCTTTTTGAACAGAGCCTGTCGAGATTTGAGGCCTCGTTTTAATTCCTCTGCCTTTTGTAGCCTTTGTTCCATGTCCATATTCTTGTTTTTGTCCGCGTGTTTCGTTTCATAATGTCGTCTCAGATTATACTCTTTCAGTACCGCCACACTTTCTCCACACAGAAGACACACAGGTTTTCCAGCTACCTCCGTGAACAAATACTCCGACTCCCACCTTGTTTGAAACCCCGGTTCTCAGTGTCCACCTTCCGTTTTGCCATTTTTGATGGGTATCTGAAAGTTAATTTTACTGTGATGCTGACAACTGCTGTGCCAATAAATATTGAAATGAAGCAGCCTACTGCTCGGTGCGTCACCGTTGCATTGTGGGAAATGTAGTATTGGTGCGTGTAAAAGATCTGCGGGCTGCCGGCTTGCTGCGGTCTGCGGGCCGGTTCTAATAATAAATCAAGATCATCCCAGGGGCCGTAAAAAACCTTCTCGCGGGCCGGATGTGGCCCGCGGGCCTTGACTCTGACATATGTGCTCTACAGTGTTAATGTACCTTCCTACAGTGTTAATGTAACTCTCTACAGTGTTAATGTAACTCTCTACAGTGTTAATGTAACTCTCTACAGTGTTAATGTAACTCTCTACAGTGTTAATGTAACTCTCTACAGTGTTAATGTAACTCTCTACAGTGTTAATGTAACTCTCTACAGTGTTAATGTAACTCTCTACAGTGTTAATGTAACTCTCTACAGTGTTAATGTAACTCTCTACAGTGTTAATGTAACTTTTGAATCAACCCTGGAAATGTTACACTGAAAAATCAACACTAGTTAACACTGGCCAATTTGCTGTGTGCTATGAAAGGGACACATCTGCAGGTTTCCATACAATTCAAGAACCTTTTAGAATCCCGAAGAACTGTAGATGCCATGTCCAGAACCCCACACTTAACTCAAAGGTTCTTTATCGGGCAAGAGTTTTCCAAGGAACCTTAAGAGCTAAAGAAGAACCATTTAAGAACATTTATTTGTTTCAGTGTAGATTGAAGTAGATCACAGCCAGTCAAAACTAGTTTCTATAGACCTGACAGGTAAGGTGTCTATAGGATCGTACAGCTGAATCAGCAGATACTTGTCCAGGTAGACAAGCTCACCTCAATATGAGCTGTTTGATTACACACCAGCATTGAGACAATTGAAAGGTAGACGACTTTCGAACCAGTTATCTGAACGGTTCACTGAGAATAAAGACCAAAAAGTGTTGACTGTCATGATGTTGACAATTTTACATGGGGGCGATGCAGGGGCTGAAAATGAGCCATGGGGGAGACCTATGGACCGTGGACCAGTGTCAGGACATCTGCCAGGTAAACTGAGTGTGACGGTCAAGCGCAAGGCCAGAGCGTTCAAGATGTTTTAGCAAAATGTCAAGCTGACTTAGTGTACTGCAGAAAATGATTCCAATAAAAATATGGATCTTCCCAAAAGATAATGCTCAAGTTATGACTACTACTCCTTTCCACCATTTGGCCCCTCCCTCCCTCCTCCATCCTCTCTCCTCTCTCTGACATCCGTCCTCCTCTTGACCACCTCCCCTCCTCTTGACCTCCTCTCCATATATATAGATCCCCACCTGTGAATCCTTCTCTTTCTCAAGTCAGCTTGATGTTGCATGTTCCCTGAGTAACTGATTGTCAATTAGGAGTAAAGGACTAACTGTTTTCTTCTGTAAAAGGTAAGTGAGTCACTCCACCAATTCGGTGCCTTTTGAGAAGTATAACTTGATTTTAAAAAAGTGATTTCACAAAATGTTAACATTGTCATAATATATTTTTTTGCCATCTCAAGTGGTAAAATAAAATAAAAAAATACTATAATAAGTGCCAAATAAAGTAACAGGGTTGACAAAGTAACAGGGTTGATGATTTCATCTTAAATCAGCCATGAATCCCCTTGTGACAGTCAGAAGTGAAGCTTGTTGTTTGCAACAGGGAGTGGCAATTGAATACAAGCTTCACAATAAAAGTGTAATTGTTAAAACATTTCTCGCCTGTCTACCTAGGGGTGATAGTGTTGGTGTGTTGAGCTTGACCCACTTAGTTTTCCACCACAAAACAACACAAAATGGCCAAAAAGAGTAGAACCAGCTCACCTGCTATTACACTATGATTTGACTATTAGATGTTCAACAGTAGAACCAGCTCACCTGCTATTACACTATGATTCGACTATTAGATGTTAAACAGTAGAACCAGCTCACCTGCTATTACACTATGATTTGACTATTAGATGTCAAATGTTTCTTCAGAAAAAAAAACATTTTAAAAGGAACAGTTTACCCATTTTGAATTGAGAGTTCAGTTCACACGTCAGAGTGGACCTTAAAATGAGGGACAGACATGAAAGAAATAATCATTTTCAAAAATGTCTTTGGCGAAAACTTAAGTGGGTAGCAATCTTCCTAGAAGTCACATAGGGGGCACAGAGGGACATGTCAAAATACTGAATTTGGGCACTTTAGCAAGACTTTATTCATATTAAAAAAATCTGATTTATTGAATTCTCCATGTGGTATGTATTAAAGCGATAAGAGAAGGAGAGAATGGCCTTCCTAAGGTTGTGTCCCAGATGGCACCCTATTCCCTGTTAAAGAGCACCAGTTTAGACCAGGGGCCATAGGGCTCTGGTCAGGAGTCGTGTACTATATAGACTACGGGGTGACATTTGGGACACAATCTTGGATACGTGAGCGGTTGTTTTCTCGAAGTGTATCAGTTCATTTTGTGTGTTGCTCAGTTGGTAGTACAGCTCAGTTGGTAGTACAGCTCAGTTGGTAGTACAGCTCAGTTGGCAGTACAGCTCAGTTGGTAGTACAGCTCAGTTGGTAGTACAGCTCAGTTGGCAGTACAGCTCAGTTGGTAGTACAGCTCAGTTGGCAGTACAGCTCAGTTGGTAGTACAGCTCAGTTGGTAGTACAGCTCAGTTGGTAGTACAGCTCAGTTGGTAGTACAGCTCAGTTGGCAGTACAGCTCAGTTGGTAGTACAGCTCAGTTGGTAGTACAGCTCAGTTGGTAGTACAGCTCAGTTGGTAGTACAGCTCAGTTGGCAGTACAGCTCAGTTGGTAGTACAGCTCAGTTGGTAGTACATGGCGCTTGCAATGTCAGGGTTGTTGTGGGTTTGATTCCCATGGGGGCAATTCAGTACAAAATGTATGCATTGACTACTTTTAATTCGCTCTGGATAAGAGAGTCTGCTAAAACAAATAAAACGTAACAAATATTTTTTAAATGTCAAGGGCACTACATTTAATATAACAGGGTCTTAAAATGCAATATTGGTGCACAATTTCTACTTGAAATATCGAAGGGATGCAAAAGGCTCTTTTTGTGGAACAATAAGTGTTAACCTTTTATGTTTTACAGAACTGTTTAGAATAGGATAGAATAGAGAAAAACAACTTTATTGTGGACATCTTCCTTTGCCTGGATTAATGGGGAAATATGGACCTCTGTTTCAGGTTCACCTCTGGTCTGTGGAATGGTGCAAACCTGAGTGATCTGTCAGTTAGTTTGCTGACAGCTCACACATTCTAGATTTGATTTGAGTCCCTAGTACATAAGGAGAAGGATGTATTTCTTTCTGAGTTAAGTCTGGTGGTAGAACATCTCTGTTTCTGACACTCAATTTCTCTCACACACATGCACGTCTCTCTCCTCCCAGCCATTTCAAATAGACTCACCATCTGAGAGGATGGCCCCGCCCTTGGCAAGATCTGCTCCAAGTGAGCTCAACCATTGGTGGAGACAGTTTAGGTTCCGCCTCCAGAACAGGAAGGGGTGGAAAGAGATGCTGGATGAAACTTTTTTGCTGCAGAACAAAAGGTGAGTATCCTGTTGGTGAAAAATAACAGTGACTGTCCGGTATTGGTTGATATTATATTATTACAAGTGGGAAACTCTGAAAATATTAATTGTAACCTGGAAGCAACGAGTTGTTTGTGTTCAAAAGCTTTGAACTCACTTAGAACGCTGATTGGCTAAACCCAAATTGGCTAAACCCAAACCGACAATCTTGGAGGTATTCCCTTCATATTAAAAATGACAGCCATGGGAATCAATGGTGGGCTGAAAATGTCTTTTTTCTGGATGGTTTGTCCACGGGTTTTGTCTGCCATATCAGTTCTGTTATACTCACAGACATTATTTTAACAGTTTTAGAAACTTTAGAGTGTTTTCTATCCAAATCGACCAATTATATGCATATCCTAGCTTCTGGGCCTGAGTAACAGGCAGTTTACTTTGGCCATGCTTGTCATCCAGACATCAAAATACTGCCCCTAGCTCAAAGAGGTTATTAATCATTTGTATTTTTTTATTATGTTTTGTTGTTGTACTTAACTGCCAAAAATACTGCTATCGGGGTCATTTCCTTAGTAGCCCACTTGGCAAATCAATGTTGTTTGCACTTCATTTCAACCCAAGAAATCTATCTATGTGATCTATTTTGAATCAACATGAAAAACTTTTTGGATTTGGAAAAAGTAATCAACATAAGGGCATTTTGTCTTGGCTGAGATCCCGCTATTGGGATCGATATGACAACAGTCAGTGAAAGTGCAGGGCGCAAAATTCAAAACAACAGAACTCCCATAATTAAAATTCGTCAAACATAGAAGTATTTCACACCATTTTAAAGATACACTTCTTGTTAATCCCACCACAGTGTCCGATTTCAAATAGGCTTTATGGCCAAAGCACCACAAACGATTATGTTAGGTCAGAGCCAAGTCACAGAAAAACACAGCCATTTTTCCAGCCAAAGAGAGGAGTCACAAAAATCAGAAATAGAGATAAAATGAATCACTAAAACTTTGATGATCTTCATCAGATGACACTCATAGGTCTTCATGTTACACAATACATGTATGTGTCACGCCCTGACCTTAGAGAGACGTTTTATTTCTCTATTTGGTTAGGTCAGGGTGTGATGTGGGGTGAGCATTCTATGTCTTGTTTTCTATGTTTCTTCATTTCTATGTTTTGGCTGGGTATGGTTCTCAATCAGGGACAGCTGTCTATCGTTGTCTCTGATTGGGAATCATACTTAGGTAGCCCTTTTTCCCTCCTTTCAGTGTGGGTAGTTGACTTGTGTTAGTGGCACTTAGCCCTCGTAAGCTTCACGGTTGTTTATTTTGTTTTGTTGGCATCATTCCATAATAAAGGAAAATGTACGCTCACCACGCTGCGCTTTGGTCCACTTCTTCCTCCACCGACGACTGCCGTGACAGTATGTTTTGTTCGATAAAGTTCATATTTATATAAAAAAATCTCAGTATACATTGACGCATTATGTACCAGTAGTTCCAAAAACATCTGGTGATTTTGCAGAGAGGCACATCAATTTACAGAAATACTCATAATAAATGTTGATGAAAATACAAGTGTTATGCATGGAACTTTAGATACACTTCTCCTTAATGCAACCGCTGTGTCAGATTTCAAAAAAGCTTTACGGAAAAAGCAAACCATGCAATAATCTGAGTATGACGCTCAGAGACCAAACAAGCCAAAAAGATATCCGCCATATTGTCAACAGAAGTCATAAATAACATTATAATTATTCACTTACCTTTGATCTTCATCAGAATGCGCTCCCAGGAATCCCAGTTCCACAATAAATGTTTGTTTTGTTCAATAATGTCCATCATTTATGTCCAAATAGCTACTTTTGTTAGCACGTTTTGTAAACAAATCCAAACTCACAAAGCGCGTTCACTAGGAATGTCAAAAAGCTCCGTTACAGTCCGTAGAAACATGTCAAACGATGTATAGAATCAAACTTTAGGATGTTTTTAACAAATCTTCAATAATGTTCCAACCGGAGAATTCCTTTGTCTGCAGAAAAGCAATGGAACGCGAGCTACCTCTCACGTGAACGAGTGTCACGAGCTTGTGGCACACTGCCAGACCCCTGACTCAAAGAGCCCTTATGAGCCCCTCCTTTACAGTAGAAGCATCAAACAAGGTTCTGAAGACTGTTGACATCTAGTGGAAGCCTTAGGAAGTGCAACAAGACCAATATCCCACTGTATCTTCAATAGGGAATGAGTTGAAAAACGACCAACCTCAGATTTCCCACTTCCTGGTTGGATTTTTTCTCAGGTTTTTGCCTGCCATATGAGTTCTGTTATACTAACATACATAATTAAAACAGTATTAGAAACTTCAGAGTGTTTTCTATCCAAATCTACTAATAATATGCATATCTTAGCTTCTGGGACTGAGTAGCAGGCAGTTTACTCTGGGCACCTCTGGGTACCTTATTCATCCAAGCTACTCAATACTGGCCCCAGCCACAAGAAGTAAACCTAATTTCAATGACAAGGCCACTTTTTTTATTGATTTCCTGTTGAATTCACAATAGCTGACAACTCAACCAAATGTAAATCCAAATTAGACGTTGAACTGATGTCTGTGCCCAGTGGAATGTGACATCAGAGCTCAGCATGTGGGAGAAGTCTGCGCTCAGAAAGGATAGACAGTTTCCCACTAGTAATTACCAGCTGGAGGAGCATTCAAGTGAATTTTTCCCAGTCATATGCTGATAATTACAATATGTTATGAATGCAGCATTTGAATTTTAACTTGCAAACACACTCTCTCTCCCATAGGACAAATGGCGTCCCTCTCTTTTTTGCCGCCAAAGAGAACAGTGCAGGTTGCATTAAGAAACTTCTGGACAGTGCGTCCACTAACATCTTTGAGAGAGGGGCTCTGGGGGAGACCGCGCTGCATGTGGCAGTTATGAATGATAACATGGAAGCTGCTTTAGCTCTGATGGACGGAGCACCTGAACTCATCAATGAGCCCATGACTTCTGACCTCTTCCTTGGTACATAAACTCTCACACACAAATACACTATAATATCATAAAACTCACACAGATATTTAATTACACAATCATATATTCTCTCTCTCTCTTACTCGCTCTCTATCAGGCATGACACCTCTCCACATTGCCGTGGTGAATCAGAACTTTAACCTGGTCCGCAGTCTGATTGGTAAAGGGGCGGATGTGGCCACGCCCAGAGTCACAGGCCTGTACTTCAGGAAGAGAAGAGGAGGGCTGCTCTACTATGGTAAGATGATTGTTTGTGGTCTGTAAGGAGTAGAAAAATGCATTTTGGGAAATGTGGTTATTTGATTCCGTTTGCTTTACTTTAGGTGAGCACATCCTGGCATTTGCGGCCTGTGTGGGGAATCAGGACATAATTTCCATGGTGATCAACGCAGGAGCCAGCACCAGGGCCCAGGACTCCATTGGTATGAAACATTCCTCTTTCTTCTCCTCGTCCTGCCCCTCTCCTCTCTCTTCTCCCTTTTTCAGCAGTTTAATATCTCCTTCTCTCCCCCCTAGGTAACACAGTGCTCCACATCCTGGTCCTGCAGCCCAATAAGACTATAGCATGCCTGGTGTTGGATCTGCTGTTGGCACGTGACGTTGAGCTGGACCAGGCTGTGCCACTGGACATGGTGCCCAACTACCATGGCTTAACACCCTTCAAACTGGCTGCCAAGGAGGGCAACCTTGTGGTGAGGATGGATAGAGGGATAGAACGAAGGGGACAGTGGGAGACATGGGAACAGTAAAAAAATACAAAAGAATAATCTGTCCCTCCCAGGCCTTCCAGCACCTGGTCAACCGGAGGCGAATCAACCAGTGGAACCTGGGACCCTTGACCTCTAACCTCTATGACCTCACAGAGATCGACTCCTTGGTTGCCGACGACGACTGCTCTGTGCTTGAGCTCATCGTGGGCAGCCAGAGGAGAGAGGTACAGTACATTACAAAACACAAACATGATACATTGTAATATACAGTACAGGGAAACTGATGATGATCTCCTACTTCAGGCAAGGAGGATACTGGAAGTGACTCCTGTTAGGCAATTGGTCAGTCTCAAGTGGAACCTCTATGGAAAACACTACTTTAGGTAACAACACATACAATGAGGGAAAAAAGTATTTGATCCCCTGCTGATTTTGTACGTTTTCCCACTGACAAAGAAATGATCCGTCTATAGTTTAATGGTAGGTTTATTTGAACAGTGAGAGACAGAATAACAAACAAAACATCCAGAAAAACGCATGTCAAAAATGTTATAAATTAATTTGCATTTTAAGGAGGGAAAAAAGTATTTGACCCCCTCTCAATCAGAAAGATTTCTGGCTCCCAGGTGTCTTTTATACAGGTAATGAGCTGAGATTAGGAGCACACTCTTAAAGGGAGTGCTCCTAATATTTGTTTGTTACCTGTATAAAAGACACCTGTCCACAGAAGCAATCAATCAATCAGATTTCAAACTCTGGATGTCAGGGACAAGATTGTAGACCTACACAAGGCTGGAAGAGCTACAACACCATCGCCAAGCAGCTTGGTGAGAAGGTGACAACAGTGGTGCGATTATTCGTAAATGGAAGAAACACAAAAGAACTGTCAATCTCCCTCGACCTGGGGCTCCATGCAAGATCTCACCTCGTGGAGTTGCAATGATCATGAGAACGGTGAGGAATCAGTTCAGAACTACACAGGAGGATCTTGTCAATGATCTCAAGGCAGCTGGGACCATAGTCATCAAGAAAACAATTGGTAACACACTACGCCGTGAAGGACTGAAATCCTGCAGCGCCCGCAAGGTCCCCCTGCTCAAGAAAGCGCATATACATGCCCGTCTGAAGTTTGCCAATGAACATCTGAATGATTCAGAGGACAACTGGGTGAAAGTGTTATGGTCAGATGAGACCAAAATGGAGCTCTTTGGCATCAACTCAACTTGCCATGTTTGGAGGAGGAGGAATGCTGCCTATGACCCCAAGAACACCATCCCCGCCGTCAAACATGGAGGTGGAAACATTATTTTCTGCTAATGGGACAGGACAACTTCACCGCATCAAATGGACGATAGACAGGGCCATGTACCGTCAAATCTTGGGTGAAAACCTCCTTCCCTCAGCCAGGGTGTTCAAAATGGGTCGTGGATGGGTATTCCAGCATGACAATGACCCAAAACACAAGGCCAAGGCAAAAAAGGAGTGGCTCAAGAAGAAGCACATTAAGGACATTGAGTTGCTTAGCCAGTCTCCAGACCATAATCCCATAGGAAATCCGTGGAGGGAGCTGAAGGTTCAAGTTGCAAAACTTCAGCCTCGAAACCTTAATGACTTGGAAAAGATCTGCAAAGAGGAGTGGGACAAAATCCCTCCTGAGATGTTTGCAAACCTGGTGGCCAACTACCTGAAACGTCTGACCTCTGTGATTTGCCAACAAGGGTTTTGCCACCAAGTACTAAGTCATGTTTTGCAGAGGGGTCAAATACTTATTTCCCTAATTAAAATGCAAATCAATTTATAATATTTTTGACATGCGTTTTTCTGGATTTGTTTGTTGATATTCTGTCTCTCACTGTTCAAATAAACCTACCATTAAAATTATAGACTGATCGTTTCTTTGCAGTGGGCAAACATACAAAATCAGCAGGGGATCAAATACTTTTCCCCTCACTGTACAGTGATCATGTTCTGATGTTGTGTTTGAGATGCTGCCATTTGTTTATGTCTAATGTTGTGATGTTATTATTGTGTTGTGTACAGGTTGTTGCTGCTGCTGTACCTCCTGTACATTGGGACCTTCACACTGTGTTGTGTGTATCGCCCCCTAAAGGACGCTCCAGAGAATTACACTGTATCTGACATGGACAAAACCATCCGCGTGCAGAAAACTCTGAAGGTGGGGGAGACATGAAGGCATCTTCATATGACAGCCTGTGTGCAAACCTCAATCAGAGGTGTTCATTTGAAGCCTTTGTGATCCACGTGCCCTGTTCTCTGTCCCTGTAGGAGAGTTATGTGACCTATGGGGACAACTTGCGTCTGGCAGGAGAGATGATCAGTGTCCTGGGGGCCCTGGTTATTCTGCTACTGGAGGTAAAACATACATCACCCAATAGTTTTACATGTCACTTATATTTACACTGTAGATTAGATCACATTATTGGCTGTCAATATAATCTGTGTTCTTCCCAATCCCTAAGATCCCAGATATGCTGAGAGTGGGGGCCAAGCATTACTTTGGACAAACGGCCCTGGGGGGGCCCTTCCATGTCATTCTGTAAGTCAACCTTGGTGCCTATGTAGTATTTATTACCTACCTGGTGATGTTGTTGTGTTTTGTCATGTCTATGTAGCATTTATAACCTGTGTAATAATCTGTGTTTCCTCCCCAGTATTGCCTATGCGTTCCTGGTGGTGCTGCTGTGTGTGTTTAGGGTCAGTGGGGTGCAGGGGGAGACAGTTGTCATGGCTGTGTGTCTGGTGCTGGGCTGGAGCAATGTCATGTTCTTCGCCCGAGGCTTTCAAATGCTGGGGCCTTACGTCATCATGATACAGAAGGTATGTAAGGGAAGCAGACACACACATGTGAATGCACACACACACACACAAGCATTAGCATGACGTTACTGTAGAACGTATGGTTTTGCTGTTTTTATTCCCATATTAAACTGTTGTGGTGTTTTGTCTCATTTCCTCCTAGATTATATTTGGAGACCTGACCAAGTTCATGTGGCTGAGCTTCATCGTGCTCATAGGGTTTTCTACCTGTAAGTACATTCTGTAAAAGAGAAACTCAAAAACATTATTAATAGTACAAATGTATTAAACCAAATATAATTCCTATTTTTATTTGCCGGTTATTCTCCCTCCCTCCCTCCCTCCCTCCCAGCCCTGTGGATGGTGTATATGACTCAGGACCCAGACTCTCTACCTGCGTACCGCTCCTTCCCCATCACGCTGTTCTCCCAGTTTGAGCTGAGTGTGGGTCTGATAGACCTGCCAGTGGACCACACCATCACAACACCCCCTATTGTCCATGTGCTGCACTGCACCTTCTCTGTGGTCTCCTACATATTGCTGCTCAACCTGCTCACAGCCATGATGAGTGATACACAATGGAGAGTTGCCCAGGAGAGGGATGAGCTCTGGAGGACACAGGTGTGCCACACACACACACACATTTTGACACACACACATGCACACACACACTCAGGCACACACACATAGTCTCTCCTACATCAAATAAAATGTGTACATACTCCATAAAAATAGCTTAAAACCATGATGAAAGTGTATACAGCATCCCAATCAGTGCCATTCTAATGATCCTTACATCCTTTGTCCCTGCTCACTGTGTGTAGGTGGTGGCCACTACCCTGATGTTGGAGAGGAGGTTGCCCCGCTGCCTGTGGCCCCGCCTGGGGGTGTGTGGACTGCTCTACGGCCTGGGGGAGCGTTGGTACCTCCGGTAAGACAACAACACGTCATCTAACTGGCCTATTACTGTACTCTCTGTCTTAGGTGTGGTGGTGTTAACAGTGTTTCCCCATCCCCATTATACACAGGCGTTGTATTATAATGGCTATCTTAATGTCTCCATTGCAGGGTTGAGGATCGCAACGACCCACTGGTGCAAAAGATGCGTCGCTACATCCAAGCCTTCTCTAAGGATGAGGACCAGAGCAAGGAGCGGGAGGAGATGGAGAACACTGACATGTCAAAAGGACCTGGAAGCCCTCTGATCAGACCCAAACACAGGGGTGGGATAGATGGAAACAGGAAGTCCCTGGCACGCTGGCAGATGATTCGCCACAGCGCTCTGGGTTTAGATGTGGAACAGGAAGAGCCTGAGGATGACCAGGAAGTAAGATAGATCTGAGGTTTAAGACAACAAAACAAATCGTTATGTTGTTATTATATAGTATACGAGGCACACACACACATTTTGAAACACACACTCAGACACACACATATTGTCTCTCCTACATACCTGAAAACCATGATGAAAGTGTATACAGCATCCTAATCAATGCCCCTCCCCCCATATTCTCCATGGTAAGTGGTTCCTTCCTAGGTGAACTACTGAGCAAAGATATGTGTGAAGACAGTATCATGAGTGAAGGAGGAGAGAGTGTCGAGTGACACACAGCGTTTCATCTGATTTTAGCTGCCGGTGATGGGCAGGACTGTTTGTAAATTAATTTGATCAAGCTATGTTGATTCCTTCTTGATGAATAAATAAAGCAAGAAGTAAAGAAGTGCACCTTCAGAGGGGTTGCTGATGACACTGACGAAGGCTGAAACGTTTGTCTATCTACCCACCCTTGAATGAAATAAATACTAAAAATGTACCTCAAATCTCTTTTTTGAGTGCGGACCAGCTAAACAATTTAGGAATTCTATTACATTTTGCTACCGGCACCTTTTCTGAGTGCAGTGGTCACAATAAGTTTCTCTGTCATATTCGTCTTATGATAGAATACACACCACATGGCCAAAAGTATATGGCACCCCTTCAAATGAGTGGATTCATCTATTTTCAGCCACACTCTTTGCTGACAGGTTTATAAAAATCGAGCACACAGCCATACAATCTCCATAGACACAAATTGGCAGTAGAAGGGACCGTACTTGAAAGCTCAGTGACATTCAATGTGGCACCGTCAGAGGATGCCATCTTTTCCATCAAATGTCTGCCCTGCTAGAGCTGCCAGGTCAATTGCAAGTGGAGTTTTTGTGAAGTGGGAACATCTAGGAGCAACAATGGCTCAGCTGCGAAGTGGTAGGCCACACAAGCTCACAGAACAGGACCGCTGAGTGCTGAAGCACATCGTGTGTAAAAATCGTCTCTCCTCGGTTGCAACACTCACTACCGAGTTCCAAACAGCTTCTGGAAGCAACATCATCAAAATAACTGTTTGTCGGGATCATCATGAAATGGGTTTCCATGGCCAAGCAGCCACACACAAGCCTAAGATCACCATGCACAATGACAAACATCAGCTGGACTGGTGTAAAGCTCGCTGCCATTGGACTGGAGAAGTGGAAACACGTTCTCTGGAGTGATGAATCACGTGTCACCATCTGACAGTCCGATGGACGAATCTGGGTTTAGCGGTTGCCAGGAGAACTCTACTTGCTCAAAAGCAAAGTGCCAACTGTAAAGTTTGGTGGAGGAGGAATAATGGTCTGGGGCTGTTTTTCATGGTTCGGGCTAGGCCCCTTAGTTCCAGTGAAGGGAAATCTTAACGCTACAGCATACAATGACATTCTAGATGATTCTGTGCTTCCAACTTTGTAGCAACAGTTTGGGGAAGGCCCTTTCCTGTTTCAGCATGACAATGCCCCGTGCACAAAGTGAGGTTCATACAGAAATGGTTTGTCGAGATCAGTGTGGAAGAACTTGACTGACCTGCACAGAACCCTGACCTCAACCCCATCGAACACCTTTGGGATGAATTGGAACGCCGACTGTGAGCCAGGCCTAATTGCTCAACATCAGTGCACGACCTCACTAAAGCTCTTGTGGCTGAATGGAAGTCCCTGCAGCAATGTTCCAACGGTCAGTGGAAAACCTTCCCAGATGAGTGGAGACTAGCTTGTTTGATTGCCTTGCGAAGGGAATAGTTACGCTGTTTGTATTCTTTCATGTTTCCAGTCACCTTGCCCTGATTAAAAGCAGTGGTTTGCTCTTTCAGTTTCACGTGAATGCCATCAACCACGGTTTCTGGTTGGGGAAGGTTTTAATTGACGCTGTGGGTACAACATCACCGATGCACTTGCTAATAATCTCGCTTTCCGAATCAGCGCATTCATCAATGTTATTGTCCGACACTATGCGGAACATATCCCAGTCCACGTGATCGAAGCAATCTTGAAGCGTGGAATCCGATTGTTCGGACCAGCGTTGAACAGACCTGAGCACGGGCGCTTCCTGTTTTAGTTTCTGTCTATAGGCTGGGAGCAACAAAATGGAGTCATGGTCAGATTTTCCAAAAGGAGGGCGGGGAAGGGCTTTATATGCTTCGCGGAAGTTAGATTAACAATGATCTGGGGTTTTGCCAGCCCAGGTCGCGCATTCGATATGTTGATAAAATTTAGGGAGCCTTGTTTTCAGATTAGCCTTGTTAAAATCCCCAGCTACAAAAAATGAAGCCTCGGGATATGTGGTTTCCAGTTTACATAGAGTCAAATTAAGTTCTTTCAGGGCCGTCAATGTGTCTGATTGGGGCGGGATATACACGACTGGGATTATGATCAAAGAGAATTCTCTTGGTAGATAATGCAGTCGGCATTTGATTGTAAGGAATTCTAGGTCAGGTGAACAAAAGGACTTGAGTTCCTGTATGTTGTTATGATCACACCACGTCTCGTAATCATAAGCGTTTCGTTAAGCATACACCGCCCCCGCCCTTGTTCTTACCAGAGAGATGGTTGTTTCTGTCGGCGTGATGCGTGAAGAAGCCGGGTGGCTGTACCGACTCTGATGATGTATCCCAAGTGAGCCATGTTTCCGTGAAACAAAGAACGTTACCATCTCTGATGTCTCTCAGGAAGGCAACCCTTGCTCAGATTTCGTTTACCTTGTTGTCAAGAGACTGGACATTGGCGAGTAGTATGCTAGGGAGCGGTGCACGATGTGCCCGTTTATGGAGCCTGACCAGAAGACTGCTCCGTCTGCCCCTTCTGTGGCGCCGTTGTTTTGGGTCGCCGGCTGGGATCCGATCCATTGTCCTGGGTGGTGGTACGAACAGAGGATCCGCTTCGGGAAAGTCGTATTCCTGGTCGTAATGTTGGTGAGTTGATGTTGCTCTTATATCCAATAGTTCCTACTGACTGTATGTAATAAAACCTAAGATTTCCTGGGGTAACAATGTAAGAAATAACACACAAAAAAGCAAAATAGTGCATAGTTTCCTAGGAACGCGAAGCGAGGCGGCCATCGTAGTCGGCGCCGGAAGTACTCATGTGGATACTCCTTCAAGACAGTTGGAAAAGCATTCCAAGTGAAGCTGGTTGAGAGAATGCCAATAGTGTGCAAAGCTGTCATCAAGACAAAGGGTGGCTACTCTGAAGAATCTAAAATATATTTTGATTTGTTTAACACTTTTTAGGTCACTACATGATTCCATATCTGTTATCTCATAGTGTTGATGTCTTCACTACTATTCTACAATGTAGAAAATTGTCAAAATAAAGAAAAACCCTTGAATGAGTAGATGTGTCCAAACTTTTGACTGGTACTGTATACAGTTGAAGTCGGAAGTTTACATACAGTACACTTCGGTTGGAGTCATTAAAACTCATTTTTCAACCACTCCACACATTTCTTGTAAACAAACTATAGTTTTGGCAAGTCGGTTAGGACATCTACTTTGTGCATGACACAAATATTTTTTCCAACAATTGTTTACAGACAGATTATTTCACTTATAATTCACTGTATCACAATTCCAATGGGTCAGAAGTTTACAAACACTAAAAGTTGACTGTGACGTTAAACAGCTTGGAAAATTCCCTAAAATGATGTAATGTCTTTAGAAGCTTCTGATAGGCTAATTGACATCATTTGAGTCAACTGGAGGTGTACCTGTGGATGTATTTCAAGGCCTACCTTCAAACTCAGTGCCTCTTTGCTTGACATCACGGGCAATCAAAAGAAATCAGCCAAGACCCCCGAAAAAAGTTGTAGACCTCCACAAGTCTGGTTCATCCTTGGGAGCAATTTCCAAACGCCTGAAGGTATCACGTTCACCTGTACAAACAATAGTACGCAAGTATAAACACCATGGGACCACGCTGCCGGCATACCGCTCAGGAAGGAGACGCGTTCTATCTCCTAGAGATGAACGTACTTTGGTGCAAAAAGTGCAAATCAATTCCAGAACAACAGCAAAGGACCTGGTGAAGAGGCTGGAGGAAACAGGTACAAAAGTATCTATATCCACAGTAAAACGAGTAATATCACGAGTAGTATTGAAGTATCATCTCAAGACATCAGTCAGAAAGTTAAAGCTTGGTCACAAATGGGTCTTCCAAATGGACAATGACACCAAGCATACTTCCAAAGTTGTGGAAAATGGCTTTAGGACAACAAAGTCAAGGTATTGGAGTGGCCATCACAATGCACTGACCTCAATCCCATAGAAAATTTGTGGGCAGAACTGAAAAAGCGTGTGCGAGCATTGAGGCCTACAAATGTTTGACCTAAATTAAACCATTTAAAGGCAATGCTACCAAATACTAATTGAATGTATGTAAACTTCTGACCCACTGGGAATGTGATTAAATAAATTAATGCTGACATAAATCTCTCTCTACTATTTCACATTCATAAAATTGTGGTGATCCTAACTGACCTAAGACAGGGAATTTTTACTAGGATTAAATGTCAGGAATTGTGAAAAACTGAGTTTAAATGTATTTAGCTAAAGTGTATGTAAACTTCCTACTTTAACTGTATATGCAGTATTACATGTCAAAAACAAAATATTTGTACATGGTATGACTGGGTTGAAATGTAGACTAGATTCATTTTAAATGTTCTTGGACCATATATGTTACTTTATCATTCCAAGTAAAGCACATGAACACTTTTTATGAAAGATTTGACGAGACAGTATAATAACGGATTCTTTATTACAGGGAAAAGTTATATTCAACTTTTGTTTCTTTCAGGATTGTGAATCCATACTTAAAACATAATGATTGGTTAATGCACATAATCATGTAGGTCATTATCACATTCAAAGGCATTCAGAAAACATATAGAAAACATCTCAGCAAAACAAGCAAATAAGTGCAATATTGCGTGTTAATCTTTAACATTAGTGCAAATTCTAACTGAAACTGTAAGGCCGACTTGATTGTTCTTCACAAGGCATAACTAACTGTAATGTGATTATATTTACCATCAATAGTCATACCTGGATGTCTAATGAATGAATTATAACATAGACTTAGGTCATACAGTGTATAATCATGGTTTAAAAGGCTGTTGATAGAGATGTGTAATCATGGGATAAAAGGCTATGGAATAGGACTGAATGAGAGAAGTCTAAAGAGAATCCGTATTGTCAGGTTTCTTAGTTGGAATATGGCAGTGGCCACTAACCCTGCTGACCTACATGGTGTACAACACTTAAATGATTCAGCTAATCAAGGTGATTCATTGACTAGCTAAATCATGTGTCTTACTGCTGGGATGGAACAAAAGCCTGTACATCGTATAGCTCTCCAGGACCAGGGTTGGTGACTGCTGGCAGATGGTGAAGTCTGTCCTTTAGCGCCCCCTCTGGCAGATGTAGAAGCTGTACTGGTCACATGATGTGGAGCTCCAGCTTCTCTCAGGAGGATCCCTTCCTGTCAGTAACCCACAATCCCCTTGTCTGTTGGATCCTGACCAGTAACTACCAATGAGAGGAAAGGGAACAACTCAGTACTGTCCATACTAAAACATTACACTTATTTTCATTTCTGTATAACAAAGTCTGTTTGCCATCTTGAAGGCCAATAAACATCATCATCGGTTGTCTCACCTCTGTCCCAGTACAGTGTTGTTGACCCAAACCCAGTTCCTGGTTCTCTGTCTCAGGCCAATCCAGTACATCAGGTTCCCCGTCTTCGTTAGAAAGGTCTGGGAGAATGCACAGTTTTTATTGGACTATTAGTAACCTTTGTCAATCCAACTGTTATGTATGGTTGTCATACAATCACTGGTGCGTTGCTATCATCATTGTATGGTCACTGTTATACAAAGAAGAGAAACAAGAGGTAGAGAGGAGTAATAATTGTAGTAGAACCACCTGCACTGTTTTGTTTGTTATGACAGCCAGATCTGCCCCTCTCTTCTTACACTCGTCCCTGCTCTCATCCCAGTTCATTCTGTCTCTGGAGAGGAAGTAGCAGGAGCTCTCAAAGTGCAGCCAGCCTTCATCACACATGTGGCAAGCCGGGACTGGAGGAAAGGAGGGAAATTACTCTTCAAGTACAACATGTAGTTCAATTAATACATGTAGGTTCAATTATTATTATTAGCATTATTATTAGCATGGTATGAAGTCAAAGAGAAAACATTGTAGTGGTACAATACATCTCAAAGCATTAGATCGATACATCGACAATATGTAGAGCGATATAGTTGAATAGGTTACATTAGACTAACACACTACAGTAGTGGACTCACCCTGGCTCTGTTGTTGGAAGTATTGTGCTTGGCATGTCTGCAGGCTGCACACCTCAGTGGACTGGAACCTCTCCTCTTTAGCCTCAATCCCTTTTTCAGTCACACTCCCCTTCTCTTTAGCCTCAATCCCTTTTTCAGTCCCATGACAGACCTGAGGCTGGGATAGAACTAGAGAATAATGAAGAAAAAAAGAGAATGGAATCCTATTACACATTTGTTTAGTTATTTTCTTGCATAGAAGACTTATCTAAACCAACATGCTAAATATTCTATCAAATTAAAAATGAGTCTTGCCTGTTTCTAAATCACTATTCTAGAATAGAATGTCTATGATACTCACATTTGACACTGAGGATGATGATGACGAGCAGTAGAACCAGACAGATGACAGACAGTAGTAAACACATTGCGCGGTACAGACCAACGTTCCCCAGGACCTGCAGGTCTAGACAAGGAAAGAATAGTCTTAAGGGACTTCCACACCAAAGACGATAACTATAACGATAACAATAACATTATACACTGAGTGTACAAAACATTAGGAACACCTTCCTAATATTGATTTGGACCCCCCTTTTCCCCTTAGAACAGCCTGAATTCATCGAGACATGGACTCTACTAGGTGTTGAAAGCGTTCCACTGGGATGCAATGCTCCCACAGTTGTGTCAAGTTGGCTGGATGTCCTTTGGGTGCTGGACCTTTCATGATACACACAGGAAACGGTTGAGTGTGAAAAACCCAGCAGCATTGCAGTTGTTGACACACTCAAACTGGGGCGCCTGGCACCTACTACCATCCCCCGTTGAAAGGCACTTAAATATTTTGTCTTGCTCATTCACCCTCTGAATGGCACACATACACAATTCATATCTCAATTGTCTCAAGGCTTTAAAGCAGACAGACGTTTTTCACTGTTTCGCTGTGGTTTTAGTCATCAATCTAGAAAGAGGTCAATATTTTATTAATGTAGTAATGTTTCCCCCCTAGAAAGCTACGACCTTTGGCTTTCACCTGGAATTGTTTATTTATGTCTGAAAAATAACACTTCAACCCATATGATCTAATACACAATACAAGTATAATACAAATATGATTTATTATTTTTTTTGTGAATGAATAAGCCTTTTTATACTTCATAAAATGTCCATATATAGTTATAATCGGATGTAGGAATATCTACCCAAAATATTTCATCTTCTTTATTACATTAATGATAGTCAAAATCTGTTAAATGTGTGAACGTATAAATCAACATTTGGGCCATTTAAACAGCTTGCATCCCTCCTATAGACAAGGGGAGAAGGGCCATGTAAAGGGCTCGATTTTGTCATTCTGAACACATGAAATGTGTCTATCTGCCTCTGACATGAAATGTTTGACTTCCTCACAAACTTGTGAGTGTGTAGGTCGCAATCTTTATCGTAGAGCTATGAAAGTTATATATTTAGATCTGCCTGCTCGAGACAAATTCAGTAATTGCTTTGCCATGTCTGTGCCATGAAGCAGTCAAGACTGTTTTTCTAAGGCCCGCCTATTTGACCTAACGTTGCAGTGAAGTGATATAAATGGATGTAATGATGCAGCCAACCACCAGAGGGAAGCAAATACAAGTTTATTCGACAAAGGATGTTGACGTGGTCCTAGGAAACTCTGGATGGCTGTCTTCTGGTAAACATTCATATTTTTAAAGTAATTCTAGTGCCTGATTTGGAAAGAGCAGGTGTTCCTAATGTTGTGTACACTGTGTATAAAATATATAATATATAATTTCAATAACCTCTAAAAAGCCTTGCATTTGAATGCCTGTTTCATTCTGAAATAATAATAATCTAGCCTAGGCCTGATTAGGCTATTATACCATTTTTATCAGTAATGGGTCTTTTCTTGACAGTTCACAAGATTCCGAAAGGCACATTAGCAGGACAGTGAGAGTGTGTATTTTGTCAGGATGTATTGCTATTAACAAATACAGTACCAGTCAAAGGTTTGGACACAACTATTTATTCAAGGTTTTTTCTGTATTTTGTACTATTTTCTACATTGTAGAATAATAGTGAAGACATCAAAATGATGAAATAACATATATGGATGTCACGCCTTGGTCTTAGTATTTTGTGTTTTCTTTCTTTATTTGGTCAGGCCAGGGTGTGACATGGGTTATTGTGGTGTGTTTTTTGTCTTGGGGTTTTGTGGGGTGACTAATTAGTCTATGGCTGCCTGAGGCGGTTCTCAATCAGAGTCAGGTGATTTATCGTTGTCTCTGATTGGGAACCATATTTAGGCAGCCATATTCTGTGAGTGTTTTCGTGGGTGATTGTTCCTGTCTCTGTGTTAGTTGTTCACCAGACAGGCTGTATAGGTTTTCACGTTCCGTTTGTTGTTTTGTATATATGTATAGTTATTTCATGTATCGTTCAGTTTCATTAAAGAACATGAGTAACCACCACGCTGCATTTTGGTCCTCTCCTTCGACAGACGAATGCCGTTACAGAATCACCCACCACACCCGGACCAAGCAGCGTGGTAACAGGCAACAGCGACAGCGGAAGCAGCGAAAGGAGGAATGGACATGGGAAGACGTTTTTGTTGGCAAGGGTTGTTACACTTGGGAGAAGATACTGGCTGGAAGAGATCACCTCCCATGGGAACAGGTGGAGGCACTTAGGAGAGCAGAGGCAGCCGGAGAGAGGAGCCGACGTTACGAGGGAACACGGTTGGCAAGGAAACCCGAAAGTCAGCCCCAAAAATGTATTGGGGGGAGGCTCAGGGAGAGTGTGGCAGAGTCAAGGTTCAGACCTGAGCCAACTCCCTCTGCTTATCGTGAGGAGCAGCGATCACAGGACTTCTGGACTTGGGAGGAGATATTGGACGGAAAAGGACCCTGGGCACAGCCTGGTGAATATCGACGCCCCAAAGAAGAACTGGAGGCGGCGAAATCGGAGAGGCGCTGGTATGAATCAAATCAAATCAAATCAAATTTATTTATATAGCCCTTCGTACATCAGCTGATATCTCAAAGTGCTGTACAGAAACCCAGCCTAAAACCCCAAACAGCAAACAATGCAGGTGTAAAAGCACGGTGGCTAGGAAAAACTCCCTAGAAAGGCCAAAACCTAGGAAGAAACCTAGAGAGGAACCGGGCTATGTGGGGTGGCCAGTCCTCTTCTGGCTGTGCCGGGTAGAGATTATAACAGAACATGACCAAGATGTTCAAATGTTCATAAATGACCAGCATGGTCGAATAATAATAAGGCAGAACAGTTGAAACTGGAGCAGCAGCAGTCAGGTGGAATGGGGACAGCAAGGAGCCATCATGTCAGGTAGTCCTGGGGCACTGTCCTAGGGCTCAGGTCCTCCGAGAGAGAGAGAAAGAAAGAGAGAATTAGAGAGAGCATATGTGGGGTGGCCAGTCCTCTTTTGGCTGTGCCGGGTGGAGATTATAACAGAACGTGGCCAAGATGTTCAAATGTTCATAAATGACCCAGCATGGTTGAATAATAGTAAGGCAGAACAGTTGAAACTGGAGCAAAATGAAGAGCAAAATGAAGAGGCAGCACTGCGAAGCGGATAGAAGCCTGAGAGTCAGCCCCAAAAATGTATTGGGGGGGGCTTACAGGGAGTATGGCTATGCCAGGTAGGAGACCTGCGCAAACTCCCTGTGCTTACCGGGGGGCTAGAGAGACCGGCCAGGCACCGTGTTATGCTATGGAGCGCACGGTGTCTCCAGTGCGGGTGCGTAGCCCGGTGCGGTACATACCAGCTCTTCGTATTGGCCGGGCTAGATTGGGCATCGAGCCAGGTAAGGTTGGGCAGGCTCGGTGCTCAAGAGCTCCAGTGCGCCTGCACGGTCCGGTCTATCCAGTGCCACCTCCACACACCAGTCCTCCGGTGGCAGCTCCCCGCACCAGGCTTCCTGTGTGTGTCCTCGGTCCAGTACAACCAGTTCCAGCACCACGCACCAGGCCTTCAGTGAGCTTTGCTTGTTCAGCGCAGCCAGAGCCTTTCTCCTCTCCAGTGCTGTCGGAGTCTCCCACCTGTTTAGCGCTGCCGGAGCCTCCCTCCCGCCTGTTCAGCGCAGCCAGCGCTTTCCTCCTCTCCTGTGCTGTCGGAGTCTCCCGCCTCTTTAGCGCAGCCAGAGCTTTCCTCCTCTCCTGCGCTGCCGGAGTCTCCCGCATGTTCAGCGCTGCCAGAGCCTTCCTCCTCTACAGCGCTGCTGAAGTCTCCTGCCTGTTCAGCGCAGCCAGAGCTGCCAGCCTTCATGGAGCAGCCTGAGCTGCCAGCCTGCATGGAGCAGCCTGAGCTGCCAGCCTGCATGGAGCAGCCTGAGCTGTCAGCCTGCATGGAGCAGCCAGAGCTGTCAGTCTGCAGGGAGCAGCCAGAGCTGTCAGTCTGCATAGAGTAGCCAGAGCTGTCAGTCTGCATAGAGTAGCCAGAGCTGTCAGTCTGCATGGAGCAGCCAGAGCTGCCAGTCTGCATGGAGCAGCCAGAGCAGCTAGATCCGCCAGTCAGCCAGACTCTTCCAGATCTGCCAGTGTTAGAGGAAATTATGGTTGAAATGACTAATTATGTATACATTCCAATCAGAACTGACTAGTCCAAATGCTATAATGTATTGTACATATGAATTTTGCTCCCATTCCCAATTGTATATAATGTAGTCAGGAGTTTAGTAACAATGAAGGTCTGTTCCTTAGTTCATTCATTTGTACAATCTCCAGGTGGCAGGAACGGCCTATCTCCAGACTGTCTAGAATGTTGATTTATATTGACTGACCTTGACTTCAGGCGTGGAGCAAAGACTCGAGAGCTAGAGGTCCCTCTACTGGTGAAATAGATAGAACGTTTAGAAAACGCTGACGTCATTTTCAGTTTATAACCTGTGGAAATATGTGTATGTGGCAGTACTCTCTTGAATTAAACGCTGTTACCTGGCTTTTAAGACTGGTCTCGATCTACTTCATGCATAATTAATGAACTTACACCTCATTAATGAACTAGAGAGAGTGCGAATTTGATTTTGGCTATAAAACATATAGGAATTTTAAATTCCTCTAACAGCCAGTCAACCAGACTCTTCCAGATCTGCCAGTCAACCAGACTCTTCCAGATCTGCCAGTCAACCAGACTCTTCCAGATCTGCCAGTCAACCAGACTCTTCCAGATCTGCCAGTCAACCAGACTCTTCCAGATCCGCCAGCCAGCCAGGATCTGCCGGAGCCAACTACCTGCCTGAGCTTCCTCTCAGTGCTGAGCTTCCTCTCAGTGCTGAGCTTCCTCTCAGTGCTGGGCTTCCCCTCAGTGCTGGGCTTTCCCTCAGTGCTGGGCTTCCCCTCAGTGCTGGGCTTCCCCTCAGTGCTGAGCTGCCCCTCAGTCCCGAGCTGCCCCTCAGTCCCGAGCTGCCCCTCAGTCCCGAGCTTCCCCTCAGTCACGAGCTTCCCCTCAGTCACGAGCTTCCCCTCAGTCACGAGCTTCCCCTCAGTCCCGAGCTGCCCCTCAGTACCGAGCTGCCCCTCAGTCCCGAGCTGCCCCTCAGTCCCGAGCTTCCCCTCAGTCCCGAGCTTCCCCTCAGTCCCGAGCTACCCCTCAGTCCCGAGCTGCCCCTCAGTCCCGAGCTGCCCCTCAGTCACAAGCTGCCCCTCAGTCCAGTGGGGTTCTGGGTGAGGACTACTAGGCCATGGTCGGCGGCGAGGGTGGACTATCCCAGGAAGAGAGGGGGAGGAACGAAAACATTTATGGAGTGGGGTCCACGTCCCGAGCCGGAGCCGCCACCATGGACAGACGCCCGCCCGGACCCTCCCTATGGTTTTGAGGTGCGTCCGGGAGTCCGCACCTTAGGGGGGTTCTGTCACGCCTTGGTCTTAGTATTTTGTGTTTTCTTTATTTATTTGGTCAGGCCAGGGTGTGACATGGGTTATTGTGGTGTGCTTTTTGTCTTGGGGTTTTGTGGGGTGACTAATTAGTCTATGGCTGCCTGAGGCGGTTCTCAATCAGAGTCAGGTGATTTATCGTTGTCTCTGATTGGGAACCATATTTAGGCAGCCATATTCTGTGAGTGTTTTCGTGGGTGATTGTTCCTGTCTCTGTGTTAGTTGTTCACCAGACAGGCTGTATAGGTTTTCACGTTCCGTTTGTTGTTTTGTATATATTTATAGTTATTTCAGGTATTGTTCAGTTTCATTAAAGAACATGAGAAACCACCACGCTGCATTTTGGTCCTCTCCTTCGACAGACGAACGCCGTTACAATGGAATCATGTAGTAAACAAAAAAAGTGTTTAAAAAAAGCCACCCTTTGCCTTAATGACAGCTTTGCACACTTTTGGCATTCTCTTAACCAGCTTCATGAGGAATGCTTTTCCAACCGTCTTGAAGGAGTTCCCACATATGCTGAGCACTTGCTGGCTGTTGTTCCTTCACTCTGCGGTCCAACTAATCCCAAATCATCTCAATTGGGTTGAGGCCGGGTTATTGTGGAGATCAGGTCATCTGATGAGGCACTCCATCACTCTCCTTGGTCAAATTGCCCTTACACAACCTGGAGGTGTGTTTTGGGTCATTGTCCTGTTGAAAAACAAATGATAGTCCCACTAAGCTCAAATCAGATGGGATGGCATATTGCTGAAGAATGCTGTGGTAGCCATGCTGGTTAAGTGTTCCTTGAATTATAAATAAATCACAGACAGGGTCACCAGCAACGCACCCCCACACCATAAGACATCCTCCTCCATACTTCACAGTGGGAACCACACATTCGGAGATCATCAGTTCAGCTACTCTGTGTCTCACAAAGACACGGCGGTTGGAACCAAAAATCTCAAATTTGGACTCATCAGACCAAAGGACAGATTTCCAACGGTCTAATGTCCATTGCTCATGTTTCTTGGCTCAAGCAAGTCTCTTCTTCTAATTGGTGTCCTTTAGTAGTGGTTTCTTTGCAGCAATTTGACCATGAAGGCCTGATTCATGCAGTCTCCTCTGAACAGTTGATGTTGAGATGTGTCTGTTGAACTCTGTGAAGCATTTATTTGGGCTGCAATCTGAGGTGCAATTAACTCTAATGAACTTATCCTCTGCAGCAGAGGTAACTCTGGTCTTCCTTTCCTGTGGCAGTCCTCATGAGAGCCAACTCCATGAGAGCCAACTACCAACTCCATAGGGCTTGCGACAGAACTTAAAGGAACTTTCGAAGTTCTTGAAGTAATGATGGGCTGTTATTTTTCTTTGCTTATTTGAGCTCTTCTTGCCATAATATGGACTTGGTTGTTTACCAAATAGGGCTATCTTCTGTATACAATCCTTACCTTTTCACAACACAACTGATTGGTTCAAACGCATTCAGAAGGAAAGAAATTCCACAAATTAACTTTTAACAAGGCACACCTGTTAATTGAAATACATTCCAGGTGACTACCTCATGAAGCTGGTTGAGAGAATGCCAAGAGTGTGCAAAGCTGTCATCAAGGGAAAGGGTGGCTACTTTGAAAAATCTCAAATATATTTAGATTTTTTTTAACCCTTTTTTGGTTACTAAATGATTCCATGTGTTATTTCATAGTTGATGTGTTCACTATTATTCTACAATGTAGAAAATAGTACAAATAAAGAAAATCCCTTGAATGAGTAGGTGTGTCCAAACTTTTGACTCGTACTGTACCATCGGAAAATATGGCCTTATGCGGATATGGCTGTTTGTCATGTATCATCATTCACCCAAGTCGTTCTATATCAGCTGTGGTGAAAAAAAGTACTCAATTATCATACTTGAGTAAAAATAAAGATACCTTAATAGAAAATGACTAAACTAAAAGTGAGTCACCCAGTAAAATATTACTTGAGTAAAAGTCTAAAAGTATTTGGTTTTAAATATACTTTAGTATCAAAAGTATATGGAATTGCTCAAATATACTTAAGTATAAAAAGTAAAAGTTTTAATAATGTCTAATCGCTTATATTATGCAAATCAGACGGCACCATTTTTATTACATTTTTTTATTTAAGGATAGCCAGAGGCACACCAACACTCAGACATCAATTTACAAATGAAGCATTTGTGTTTAGGTAGTCCGCCAGATCAGAGGCAGTTGGGATGACCAGGGATGTTCCCTTGATAAATGCATGAATTTGACCATTTTCCTGTCAAAATGTAACGAGTACTTTTGGGTGTCAGGGAAAATGTATAAAGTAAAAAAGTACATTATTTTCTTTAGGCAAGTTTACTGTGCCCTCCTCTCGGAGCAGCCTCACGCAGCTAGAACCAACAGCGCGTTTTTGATTGGTTGTTAGGTACTGGGTAAACATCGCTCTGAAAGTGACCCCAAACGATATATAGATCTCGTTATCCACACATTTTGTAGTTATAGGTGTAATGTGAACGCTCCTGTTCACTTGAATTAGAACGATTTCAATTGTTTGATATTATAGTTCGTTATAGGTATCATTCTTGAACGGCCCTGGCTTTGTTATTTGTCCGGCACCATCAGACATTTTTATAAGCAATCACTACGAGCAACAATTGAAATCCTGCTTACCTTTATCTTGCTGTTCCTTCACTTCAACCGATAACTTTGTGTCTGTATCGTCTGGTAATTTGGCAGTCCCTCCACTTCCTCCAATACGGCAAAATTGTATATACATTACTGTCGTTCCTGACCCACAGACTGCGACTGTAAAGTACTGTGAATGCTAAATGCACTGTGGTTTAAAAAAAATCCCTTTCAGTCTCTATAGCAACGTGCCCTTTTCAGATTTATAACTAATTCCTGTAATACAATACTCAGTCTGTCCCAAAATCATTTGGATGCTGCTGCTACTTTCTGTCTCTATCTCTGCGTGTCTAGACAGCGTTCTGAATAACTGTCTGGAGAGTTATCAAGTCCTTGGAGTGATGTCCATTCAGCCTGGCTGTGTTTTTCAACAATAGATTGGGTCTCTGCTTGGAGGTCTGCTATTATCATGTCTCAGCCTTGAAACAGGTCCTTTCTCTCCAGATGGGTTTCGTTATGTTACAAGCTAGATAATATTATCCCCTAAAACTAGACATTTTCACCACATTATTTCATGTTTCCATGTCAGAAATATAGAAATCCTGTTATATGGACATTTTGGAACATTGACATTCTGTTTTTGTTATAACAACTTCACCTGACCTGTAACATGTGCTATATAAGGGTTGGCAATGAATGACCTCAAAAGTCTAGACGTGCAGATGCAAACTGCAAGTTGCACACCACACACAACATTAATAGTAGGCTAGACCAAGGAAATGTGTCGGTAATCAAAATTCGGAACTGGGAAAATTACTTTCACTGTCGCACTGACTATTTTTCTCTCTCTCACACACATAGACTGAATGCGTGGTTCTCTATTCCTCTTTTTCCTCTCTTGCGCAAAAGTAGAAATAATGTTTATTTTAATAGGACATTTTTAGACATCCATTTATTTAGGATTAGTTAAGACATATTTAATAATAATCTTATAATTATAATATTTGGGGTTTAGGCCGAGTGTCTGTAAATCACTTTGTGACATCTGCTTCTGTAAAAATGGATTAATAAAATATATTTCAGTGATTAAATTTGATGAATAATATAATAACAGTGTTGTAGCCACTTGTACCTGGTCTGTCTTTGGCACAGGGCTGGCCAGGAGAAGCTTCAGCATAAATGTCCTCCGATGGACTCTTCAGTTTGGAATAGACTGTAGATTCAGCTTCCTCGACTGATAGACATGCAGACACACAAATAGGTTATGTGGAAGCTTAGGACCAAATTAATCTTCTCAGAACACAACAAAAAATAGCATATAGCCTAAGACACTTTTTAAAAGGATTGAACCTAATACCGTAATAGAAATGAAAATATGCTGATGTATTCCGAGAAAAGTGGTGCAAATTTACCCCAGTAGCTGAAGTTTGGTGATGAAGATGTTCTCTTTCTTTACCTGAGGTCTCCAGCATTCTCTGACTCTCGTCCACTTCCACGACTCTTTCCTCCTCTCGGGGGGTTTCTTGCATCTCCATGATTCTCTCGTTTTCTGTCTGGGTCTAGAACTTTCTATTTCCCTGGAAAGCCTATAAGCCGGTTCAGCCAAAACTCCAGAAAGTTACTTGTGTAGCAAGTCTCCCACACACAAACCAAATATGTCTATTTAAATTATCTCCCTTAGTCTCTATAGCTAATGTCACTTGAATACAACATAAACAATGTACTAAAGTTATCCCTCCTTTCAATTACAAGTTACACTTCCTCACTGATTTCTCTTTGGCTCACTCACTCTTTTTTATTAAGGACGTTTCGTCATTCCCACCCGCCATTACTGAGTGTCAGCAATTTATTTGAATTGTGATAGACAATTGAATCACACAGTATATCTAAATGAAACATCTTAGAACTTCTGCAAAAGACAAATGTCTTACATTCACAACTTTTAAAAATAGAGGATGAGATGGGGACAGGTTGTGATATGACAATACACACTCGCACACAGTCTTGCTTGAATAAAACATTATTTTTTTAAATGACATACTGCAGAACTAGCAAACCATGCATTTCAGATTTTATTTTCCACAAAAGTCCATGATATTAATTTACACAAAAAAAATACTATTTGCATTAAATACAGATGGCTGGCTGAGAAAGAAAGATAGAAATTAAAAGAGCTTTCCCCTTAACACTCTTCTTTTATTGAAATATATTTTTCACTCCCCCTATTTCCAATTACCCCATTATTTTTCAAATTTAGAATGCCTTACCATGGTTGAGAGCATACTGACACAGAATATGATCACCCCAAAAATACTGACAAAACTTATACAAACCCTACCCACCAAACTCTCCTCCCCACCGCCATCTCCTAAATACTTAAAGAATAATAGTGCTGAAACATTACAAAGAGTTCTCTCCTATCTCCATCTCCTGTCTCTCTCTCTCTTTCCTCCCTTTGTCCCATCTCAGGCACCGTAGACGCTCTCGTTACTGTAGGTCATGTATAGGAACAGGTCCTCTTCATGGTGCTCCTGTGAGGGACCGGGAAGGACAGGGACAGGGAGGGAAATAAGGATTTAAAATGGCAAAAGCAGAACTGCTGACAATAACTGAAGTATGTACACTGAATAAAACATGATACTTTAATTCTAATTGTTTACAACATGCTCAAAACCCACGCAACACAATCTCAATGTAACTGAGTTGTGTCACTGACCGTGAGGAAATGCCTGGCATCTGGATCTCGCATTAGGGGGTCATGGGGGTAGGATAAAAGGTTGTGTCAGTGTGCGTGTGTGTTTACCTCATAGACAGCGGAGAGAGGAGAACTGGATGGGGGAAGGGAGTTGTTGACGAAAAAGAAGAGAGCCTCCTCAGGTCTCATAGACACACGTTGTCGGATCAGGAAGCACAGTTGACCCACTGAGAGAGAAAAATAGAGAGATGGTCAGACAGGGACTTACAGAACGAAACTAAACACATTACCTAGACTTTCATTTCAAAAGAAGAGGAAGAGTGGCGCTATAGTGGAGAAAATAAGGAAGCAGGAGAGAAGGAAGAGAGGCACGGGGAGAGGGAAGAGGATAAGAACAAGGTCATGAGTTGGAAGAGAGGAAATAATTGTGAGAAAGACAGACATCTCATCTCGTCAGTTTCACCTGTGAGGTCAGAGGGCACAAGGTACTTCTTCTTGTCCAGGTCAGGAGCTCTCGACCTGGTAGCCCTCTCCACAATGATCTGGTTTAGGAGGAAACACAGTAGTTGGCCAGTAATTACACACTGCACCGTCATGTCCCATTCAATTGGAGCCAAGAAACTTGGCATGCAAGGCTAACATCCATGTATTGAACCCTATCTGACCTTAATAACACCTTACTAGCTTCCTTTCCTTTAATCCTATGCCAGGATCACTTATCTGCTGATAAAGGGATGGATAGGGTTTTTAGACCCTGAAAATTAATTCACAATCATGAGTGTGATGTCCTTTCAGATCAGTGACCAATGGTCATAAGAGAACGGAGTTAAGGAAAGGAAGCTATTCAACACTACTGGCATTTATTCTGTTCACACTCACCGGTATCTTGTCAGGATGCTTGGCTCGCACCCTCTCACCCTCTGCCCTCCTCACCTCCAGTGGTACAGAGCGCTGGTACTGACTGTCCATCTACAGAGACACACAGGGACAGGTCAACAGTGGTTAACATTTGATAATGCATCATATATGGATGCACCGTTATCATTGCAACACCACTGTATACAGTGGGGCAAAAAAAATATTTAGTCAGCCACCAATTGTGCAAGTTCTCCCACTTAAAAAGATGAGAGAGGCCTGTAATTTTCATCATAGGTACACTTCAACTATGACAGACAAAATGAAGAAAAAAAAATCCAGAAAATCACATTGTAGGATTTTTAATGAATTTATTTGCAAATTATGGTGGAAAATAAGTATTTGGTCACCTACAAACAAGCAAGATTTCTGGCTCTCACAGACCTGTAACTTCTTCTTTAAGAGGCTCCTCTGTCCTCCACTCGCTACCTGTATTAATGGCACCTGTTTGAACTTGTTATCAATATAAAAGAAAAAAGTCCACAACCTCAAACAGTCACACTCCAAACTCCACTATGGCCAAGACCAAAGAGCTGTCAAAGGATACCAGAAACAAAATTGCAGACCTGCACCAGGCTGGGAAAACTGAATCTGCAATAGGTAAGTAGCTTGGTTTGAAGAAATCAACTGTGAGAGCAATTATTAGGACATGGAAGACATACAAGACCACTGATAATCTCCCTCGATCTGGGGCTCCACGCAAGATCTCACCCCGTGGGGTCAAAAGGATCACAAGAACAGTGAGCAAAAATCCCAGAACCACACGGGAGGACCTAGTGAATGACCTGCAGAGAGCTGGGACCAAAGTAACAAAGCCTACCATCAGTAACACACTACGCCGCCAGGGACTCAAATCCTGCAGTGCCAGAAGTGTCCTTCTGTTTAAGCCAGTACATGTCCAGGCCCGTCTGAAGTTTGCTAGAGAGCATTTGGATGATCCAGAAGAAGATTGGGAGAATGTCATATGGTCAGATGAAACCAAAATATAACTTTTTGGCAAAAACTCAACTCGTCGTGTTTGGAGGACAAAGAATGCTGAGTTGCATCCAAAGAACACCATACCTACTGTGAAGTATGGGGGTGGAAACATCATCATGCTTTGGGGCTGTTTTTCTGCAAAGGGACCAGGACGACTGACCGTGTAAAGGAAAGAATGAATGGGGCCATGAATCGTGAGATTTTGAGTGAAAACCTCCTTCCATCAGCAAGGGCATTGAAGATTAAACGTGTCTGGGTCTTTCAGCATGACAATGATCCCAAACACACCGCCTGGGCAACGAAGGAGTGGCTTCGTAAGAAGCATTTCAAGGTCCTGGAGTTGTCTAGCCAGTCTCCAGATCTCAACCCCATAGAAAATCTTTGGAGGGAGTTGAAAGTCCTTGTTGCCCAGCAACAGCCCCAAAACATCACTGCTCTAGAGGAGATCTGCATGGAGGAATGGGCCAAAATACCAGCAACAGTGTGTGAAAACCTTGTGAAGACTTACAGAAAACGTTTGACCTCTGTCATTGCCAACAGAGGGTATATAACAAAGTATTGAGATAAACTTTTGTTATTGACCAAATACTTATTTTCCACCATAATTTGCAAATAAATTGATTAAAAATCCTACAATGTGATTTTCTGGATTTTTTTTCTCATTTTGTCTGTCATAGTTGAAGTGTACCTATGATGAAAATTACAGGCCTCTCTCATCTTCTTAAGTGGGAGAACATGCACAATTGGTGGCTGACTAAATACTTTTTTGCCCCACTGTATGTATCCTGCTGTTACTTGCAGTTGTGCAAATAATAATGCATGATAAAATATGTTAAGTGATACTCTTCAAACAACCTCTATTATTATGTATATAGTTAATTTAAAAGTAAAATATAGCCTAACTAGCTGACTATGTGTGAAGCCTGGAGCCACTTATCAGCTGTACCTTGATATCAAGGTACCAAGACCATGATGACATAATGGATCAGGTACACAAAAACAAACTTGTCAAGGAGAGTCAGATAGGCTACTGTATGCTGTCTTGACAACTCAATCATTTTAAATCATGTATTGTATGTAGAGGGGCCTACAATGTTTAAACGTTTTTTAAAATTTTAATTTAAACTTTATAAATGTGATATGCATATATAGTCTTATATTTGCACTTGTTGGTCAACTAAATATTGAGATTAGATATGAAAATGTACAACATAGCCTACATTGCGTGAACACACTGTCTTGCTTTCTAGTGGATACATTAATTAGCTACACATCTTATTTACAAACATCGTGTGATCGCCAAGGTAACGTTAGCTAAAAATGTATTATCATAATAGCTACAGGTTGAATTCTGCATAGCCCTGTTTCAATCACAGTCAACTATAGTAGCCTACTGTTGTGGTTTTTCAGACAATGGCAAGGTAGGCACGTCATTATTTACAGTTTTGGGCTTGGTCAGCTGAGTAGGCGAAGGTTAACGTCAGCTGCCTCCAGTAGCTAGTTTATGTTGCAAGCGGATGTTATGGCGAATCCTTATCGCTGAATGAAAAACGTATTCACATGACATCCAAAAGAGAGCCAATCTCAGCCAACAAATCGATCAAAGCCAATGAGCTATTTCTGATATTGTGCAAGATTGAGGAATATGCTGCACGATCTCGAAGCGAAGACAATGAATAAACAGCAAGACACTCACCTTCTTTGGAAAAACGTAATAAAAACAAATACAAGTGAAAATTCCACACCGATCTTTCCCACCGACTCTTCACGTAACCAACGTTTTCATATAATGAGCACGACGAACAATTATTTTGGATGAAATTATTTAAACGAAATATATTCTTAAATAGCCGACTGTTCTAACCAGCTAGCGACTTCTTGCCCCAGAAACAACAACAAATACCGTCACGCCCAATTTGAGTTATTTAGACCAATGAACGTCCTTTGCGCTGACGGACAAAGTTTTTAACCACTGGGGCAGAGTCGAGGGGCGCCGTTTAAGTTTGTTTACAATGCTCCCATTGGAGTAATGGTGCTGTTTCCCGCCCTCCAACTCGGTTTTTGCTTGAATTACGTTTTAGTCAACCAATTAAATTGTTGGAAAACTGGGCCAGGAGCGGTTTCTTCTACGTGCCAGACGTTGCATACGTGCCAGACGTTACATACTATTTGTCCTGTAAAAAGTACGCTTTAAGTCAGGGCTGTAAACATAGTTGTGTTCAGTCTAAGTCCTTTGACCAGGGTCTGCTATTGATTTTAGGCCTAAAGTCTATGGCGTAGCCAAGTTCTCCTGCTGTTCACTATTTGCTATCAAAAACAAAAGTCAGAAAATGAATAAGTATTTCACATAGGCCATTTATTTCCAAAGCATAGTTCTCAGTCTCCTCCACACAGACAGAACAGCTTATTTTTATAATTGCACCAATTTTGCCATAAAATGATAGTGTAGGCTACATGCACAGTCCTGGAAATGTATTGCACTTACAGCCCTTTCAACATTCTTAACAATGTGCATGCAAACTCTCTCTTTATCTCATAGTCTTCTGTATCTCAAAAGGGGATTAAGTATCCTCGCCTGGCTACTCAAACTCCTTGTTCCAGTCAAACGCTACGCCATGCCCACAGACATTAGTTTCTTCTACGGATCGGAATACCTCCCTGACGATTTCTAGAAAGCAAACTAACATTGAGTGGCTGCTGCCAACACACTGACTCAACTCCAGCCACTTTAATAATGGGAATTGATGGGAAATTATGTAAAATATATCACTAGCCACTTTAAACAATGCTACCTAATATAATGTTTACATACCCTACATTATTCATCTCATATGTATACGTATATACTGTACTCTATATCATCTACTGCATCCTTATGTAATACATGTATCACTAGCCACTTTAACTATGCCACTTTGTTTACATACTCATCTCATATGTATATACTGCACTCAATACCATCTACTGTATCTTGCCTATGCCGCTCTGTACCATCACTCATTCATATATTTACATTTACATTTACATTTAAGTCATTTAGCAGACGCTCTTATCCAGAGCGACTTACAAATTGGTGCATACACCTTATGACAACCAGTGGAACAGCCACTTGCATCTAAATCTTGTTGGGGGGGAATATGTATATCTTATGTACATATTCTTTATCCCCTTACACTTGTGTCTATAAGGTAGTCGTTTTGGAATTGTTAGCTAGATTACTTGTTGGTTATTACTGCATTGTCAGAACTAGAAGCACAAGCATTTCGCTACACTCGCACTAACATCTGCTAACCATGTGTATGTGACAAATAAAATTTGATTTGATTTCTAACCGTTCTGATTGGTCCCAGAAACCGATGGGTTGGGCCAGATCCAGAGCACACGTCGGTAAAGGGGCATTTAAAACATTTGTCGTTGGCTTTGATACTCTGATTGGTTAAAGATGATCAAATCACGGATTACATTGTTTTGTACAACACCCCTCATTTAGACCACAAACGACTTCAACGATGGCAGTCTTATCCTGAAGCATGTAGTGAACATAGAGCAGCGGAACTATTCAATTTGAGCCGTCAACCAATAAGTACCCACCATAAGTCATTTATTAAATCTTTTTAATATACACAAATAATACATTGCCCTGAATATATAGAAACATTTTGTTCAAAGACAATAACCTCTATTGCAAAACACTGCCATGGTGTATCATACCATGTCTTATTTTTGTTGTTGTATTTTTTTACCCCTTTTTCATGATATCCCATTGGTAGTTACAGTCTTCTCCTATCGCTGCAACTCCTGTACGGACTCGGGAGGGGTGAAGGTCGAGAGCCATGCCTCTTCTGAAACCCCCCGACCTGCCACAAGGAGGCACTAGAGCGCGATGGGACAAGGACATCCCGGCCAGCCAAACCCTCCCTTAACCCAGAGGACGCTGGGCCAATTGTGTGCCGCCTCATGGGTTTCCCGGTCGCGGCCGGCTGCAACACAGCCTGGGATCGAACCCAGATGTATCATGAGGCCTCTAGCACTGCGATGCAGCGTCTTAGACCGCTGCACCACTCGGGAGGCCCCATGCCATGTCTTTAAAGTCCCCAAATAAAGCAGTTATGGAGAAACTGCTGTCCTTCTCCGGGGCCACGATGTTCTTAGATGGCTGATTTCCAATACATCCTTTAACAGTCCATCGACATTCATTGCCAGGGTTCGATTTACAAGGCTACCCTAGACACTCCCAGGCACCTCCAAAAGCCTTTCAATAATTTACGTTGACACTCCTGTAAGTGTTAAAGGTATTAATGTCAGTCCAGTGCCTCTCTCTAAGGCACCCCCATCTAAGGCACCCCCTCTAAAGCCATTCATCCCCTTGCCATTCATCCCCAATAAGCAGGGTGAGGCCGGGAAAGATCAACTCCAGTCTGAAACACTATGTTTCATCCACTGTCCAAATACACAGGTTCCCAGTAACACAGTGACTAGGATTCCACTAGTGCAGTCAGGCAGTGGTTGGCTTGTCATACTGCAGCCGTGGCTGTGGTAATTTTTAGAGCGTCCAGCAGGTTGCGCTGTCGGACCCTGAGGCTGGCTATGGTTTCCAAGTGGGACTCAGGAGTCCATCCTCTGTGTCTGTCTGACAGCCTGGTCCCCTCCACCCAACCTGAGGAATGACAGATAGAGGTAGAGGGAGAGAGCGAGAGAGGGAAACAGGGAGGGGGAGAGGAAAGAAGGGTGAGAAGGGAAAGAGTTTTTTAAAAAAGCAACACATTTGTAGCACTCAAAAACACTGAGGTATGGAGATGTTGTGTATTCCCACACCCAATCAGGAAGTGGGTGGTTCTGTCTTCCTTACCGTCGCTGCTCTGCTGGTGGACGAGAATGACCTCAGCTTTCTCCAGGGACAGCTCATCTGGTTGGTGGGCAACGAAGGCTCGGACGCACTGCATCTGTGTGAAGTCTGTGAATGGGAGAGCGGGTCAGAGGACAAATACAGCAGGGCCATGAGGGTCAAGATGTCCCCATTGTCTGGCCATGCTAGGCTGGATGGCAGTATAGCTATTTTCAACCCACCTTGTGCTGTAGAGTAGTCAATAACAGGATGGGGCCTGGAAACAGCTGAGATCCAACGCAGTTTATCACCCCTGAAAGATCACAAGAAAACACACTTTTTACACACACCTGTGGATTAAACTACTCTCATTCTTTGTAACACACACACAGGCACACACTCACACACACACTACCCTCTCTGTCTTACTGTGTGTCGGTGCTAAGTAGCAGGGCTTTCTTGTTAAGGTGGAGGCGGAAAAGGTTCTTCTCTAGAGAGTGCAGTTTGACCCGACAGTTCTCAGCTCGCAGTTCTGACACCGGAGCATGGTCTATCACCGTGAACCTGCCCCCTCTAGAGCGAGGGAGGAGAAGAGGAGAGGAGTGGAGAGTAAATAATGCCCAATGATGAGAACATTGAAAAACTTGTCAATAAAAAGTGATATCAGTCTAGATTTCCAAATGCTTGGTTTGCTTTGGTTGTTGTGTGAGTGTGTTTGTCTGAGGGGACTCACTCTTTGTGCAGCGACAGCAGCAGATAGTCATTGAAGAGGTGAAGGTAGACACTCCTCTCTGTCTCCTTCAGAGAGAAATCCATCATCTCAGTCACCGGTCCCTCTCTCACCAGCCTACGAGACTGACTGACCAGGGGGAGAGTCTACAACACACACACATAGGTTAAACTAGGTTAAAGCTTGCTGCTGTACTTGTATTGCAACTTGTTATTGTGATCAGTTCAACACAGATATGTTCAGCAAAGCAGGGGATCATGGGATCAGTAAAGCAGGGGATCATGGGATATGTAGTTTATTACTCACCCTGCATTCAAAGTCCACTCTGGCACTGAGAGAGACAAGCGACTCAATGCTCTTCATCTGAGTAATACTGTCATTGCTCTCCTGGATCAACTGAAGGACAGAGGGAGAGAAGAGAGATGTTTAACAGTTATCTCTTGGCTACATCATGTAACAGTGCACCACCAGAAGGAGGGGGTGTAATATACCCTCTCCAGTAGCTTCATAGCTTTGATGGCCTGGACCTCCTCCTCTGTGCCTTGGGCTGTTCTCTTCACAATGTTCTGAGGCAAAAATACAGAGAGAAAATGGAGAGAATGAGAGAGATTGAGAAGGGGAGAGTGAGACCGAGTCAAAGAGAGGATTATAAGGAGTCGCAAACTTAGATTGTGCACTTAAAACATACACACAGTCACACAAACACACCTGCACAAGGAGTTTGATTCGTGTGATCCTCTGGAAGGGGAGGATGAGGAAGGAGCGAAGAGGAAGACGCTGACACACTGGACTGCGTTCCAACTTCTCCACTACCCGCCTGAACCCTTGGTTCTCATCCCTGCAAGGCAGACAGAGAGAAAGAAGGTGCTGTTTGTAAGTCAACGTAAACACATATAAATGTGCAGTAATACAAAGAGTGTCAGAAAGAGTCTGTCCAGTAAGTGAACCCTGGGGGAGGACTCACATGAGTCTCTGGTAAGTGGCATCCTGATATGATTGGTTGGTGAGGTAGGGCACGTAGACCTTCTTGAAGCGTTGACAGTGGCGAACGATGATGTCACACACGGTGAAGTGCATCATATCAGATTCTACCCTCTCTTCCAGCTTCGACAGAAAACTACGAGAACAACAAATACAGAGAAGGACTATGTGGTAAACGTTGACAGAAACAAGATAAAGAGGGGCATAGAGAGGCCCGTGACATTCAGCCTGTGGGTTTGCTAGTTTCAGGAACAAACAAATAAGTCCCAGTCCTCTCACCTGTGGCTGATGGCTCGGACATCAGCCAGCCTGGAGAACAGCCAGCTCCTGTCCTGAGTAGTCAACAGCTCCCCGAGCTGCTTAGACTTGACAAAGTGATCCACCACAATATCCAGACTACGACAGTACGACGCTTCTGAAGTTACAACCTCAAACTGCACCTGACAGGAAGAAGAAAGAAAGGGGAGAGAGGGGAGAGGGGGGGATTACAGGCACTGTTCCAAATACCCAGAGGACCCATAGATCCAGGCTCTAAAAAAAAAATCAACATTAGCTACTAGGCCCCTGGCAAATGTCATCATCGACATCGCTGGTTGAAGGGTCAACTGTTTGTTTTTGTTTACCTCCTGCAGGCGTCTCTGGTCGTTAGTCAGCTCCCCAAACGCAGCACTGTTCCTGACCTCAGGGATCTCCTGCCACAGGCTGGGGGACTGGGTGAGGGAGGTGGAGAGGCGGGGAGAGGAAGGCCTGGCCGAGGGGGCCTGGGGCGGCTGTGGTATGGGTAGGAACTTGGCACTGGTGCCACTGGAGGTAGATCCAGAGTGGGACAGAGAGTGGGGGTGGATGACTGGGGGAGACAGGGTAAGGGCCTGCGTGCCGGAGGGAGCGAGGGGGCCAGAGAGGAGGGTACGGGGGACAGGGGGACAGGGAGCTCCTCGTAGATGGAGAGGGCGTCAGAGCAAGACTGACTGAGGATCTCCCTGTTCTGAGCCGTCTCACTGTACTGCTGGTAGAGCTGGGAATCTGAGACAGGACGAAGGGAGGAAAGGAGGCAGAGGGAAGAGAGAGAAAGGAGTAGAGGTGGAGGGGAAGCAAATAGAGGTGACGAGAGAGAGGAGTAGAGTAAGAGAGAGAGAAGTTAGACAGGGACAGAATGGGTATAGATGAAGAGGTAGAGGTATAGAGAGACAGAAAAGTGGGTTAGCCAGAGTGTATGTTTTGCATTTTACACTTCTTGGAATGCCATGCTGTAGCAGCAACAGTTGGTTTTAATTGGCGTTAAGAGATATGAATACCTGCACAAACCTGCCTGTGGCCCTGGAGCGCACAAACACACACACACCTGCCCCATTGCATACAATTTCACCATGACTCATAGACCTGTAAACCTGCTGCCATGTTGGTATGTTTAAACGATTGGGTCAGAAAGTAGAACTGAAAATGAAATCCTACAGTTTATAGGTTCCGTGGAAGAAACCTACAACATGTTTGAGCTGGAAAACAATCTGGGAAAATACAGAAAGGGATCAAGCACACACTGTATACATGATTAAGCCATTCACAGGAAGAAGTCTGTCTTGGGACTCAGAGTACACTGCTATACAGTCATATCTAGTCTCAGATTCAATCTGTCTGTGGACACGTTTGTTTAACAGTACCTTCACTGGCAGATTATATCTGTCTGTGGAAATATCTTGTTTGATTTTAGTGACTTTTTCATTTCAAATGACAAGGAGCGTAGTCAACCTAGAAATGCATGTGCCTTCACAGATTTCATACCTACATAGACATAAACACAAGACTAGCTCTCTCTGCTCATTGTAGCATAAAAGGTGCTATTGAACTAACATTACTATCATATTATTACATATAAAATACATTTCAGAGAAGTGGATGTGTGAAAGTGGATGTGAGTGCCTCAGGGATGAAGGAGTGAAAAGAGAGGCAGAGCAGTAGAGGTAGAGCAGTAGAGGCAGAGCAGTAGAGCAGTAGAGGTAGAGCAGTAGAGCTAGAGCAGTAGAGCTAGAGCAATAGAGGTAGAGCAGTAGAAGTAGAGCAGTAGACATAGCACAGTAGAGGCAGAGCAGTAGAGGCAGAGCAGTAGAGGTAGAGCAATAGAGGTAGCGCAGTAGAGGCAGAGCAGTAGACTTAGCGCAGTAGAGGTAGAGCAGTAGACGTAGCGCAGTAGAGGTAGAGCAGTAGAAGTAGAGCAGTAGACATAGCACAGTAGAGGCAGAGCAGTAGAGGCAGAGCAGTAGAGGCAGAGCAGTAGAGGTAGAGCAATAGAGGTAGCGCAGTAGAGGCAGAGCAGTAGACTTAGCGCAGTAGAGGTAGAGCAGTAGACGTAGCGCAGTAGAGGTAGAGCAGTAGAAGTAGAGCAGTAGACATAGCACAGTAGAGGTAGAGCAGTAGACGTAGCGCAGTAGAGGCAGAGCAGTAGACGTAGCGCAGTAGAGGTAGAGCAGTAGACGTAGCGCAGTAGAGGTAGAGCAGTAGACGTAGCGCAGTAGAGGTAGAGCAGTAGAAGTAGAGCAGTAGACATAGCACAGTAGAGGCAGAGCAGTAGAGGCAGAGCAGTAGAGGTAGAGCAATAGAGGTAGCGCAGTAGAGGTAGAGCAGAGATACTCACTGTAAAATTTGGAGTTCCTCCTATCCATTCTGATGGTATCCATGACATTCCTGGACAGAGGGAGAGACAGAAGTCAGGACAGGGAACCGTCCACACTTCATCTACAGAAGTAGTGTGGTATATTTTGTGACGACGCTCCCACTCTGTCTGCCGTATTCTTTCTCTTTGCTCTTGGTTTCCTTGTTTTCAGCGAGCGGAGCAGAGCGGGTTGTCAGCGACATGGGACACACCTGGGCCCGGGTGTGTCCCGGGATAAATACACCTCTTCCCCATTCATTGAGAAAACTCTCTCCATGCAGACACACTGATAGATTTTGGTTGTAGCATTTCCTGTGGTTGTTTTGTTTGTTTGCTTTGGCCCCATTCAACTCCCCTCATTATCACATTTATGCACGCAACCACTCACTTACACTACTGATTACACACACCATTGTTAATTGTGTTTACGTTACCGCAGTTAATAAATGTATTTTTGTTATCCCTAATCTCCACGTTGTCTCCCTTTTTGTTACAGACTTTGAGCCGGTTCGTGAAAATTTTAACTCAGGCACTAACTAACAGAGCCTAATGTTAGGGTTAAATGGCAGGCAACACATCTAACTGTACTTATTGCATGCATGACATAAAAAGACTGACTCTATACATAAAATAAAATATGAGCATGTAATAAAACAGTCACTGTGGTAGCCTAGTGCACTAACATAACATGTGCCCTCTCTTCTACTCACCTCAGGTCCACGTCTCCCCAGTTGACGCTCACCTCCTCATCATCTGGAAGCAGAACATATTGGTTCCAGTGTCGTCCAGAGAGGTAGAGCAACATAACCCAATAATGTAATATACTGTGGCTGAGAACAGCTCAGCCCAATATGGCCTACAGAACAGGCAGAGCTGTTTGGGGTTGTTTGCAGAACTCCCCTGGCTGTGCTCAACTCTAGGTGCTGTTCTCTAAACAGAACTGACAACAGAGCTGGGATAGAATGGCTAGAAGAGTCATGGAGGAGGAATGAGTTCTGGTTCCAGACAGTCTAACCCTGCCTATTTATTGCGAGATTATGGGATTGCCACACTGTCTCCACCTACACTGTCCTCCTTCCTTTTCCCCGCCCCCTTCCCCCATTTCAGTGACTCAGCTGATGGCAGTTTCTTGTAAGTCTCCGCATAAAATCACTTCAATGAACTGATGATGAAATTCACACCAAGATTATAAGGAAATTTAAACAGAAGTCCACAGTTGTGGTAAGGTTGGGTTAGTTAGCATCAGAGGTTGGATCTCATTAAGATTTTTGTGAGATCCCACATGAAAAAATACGAGTTTACTATAGAATATTACAATACTTACTATAGAATGTTGTAGTATACTGTAGAATACTATGGTAAATACTACAGTAATGTCCACAAAAACACTTGTCAGCAAAAACACTCCAGTAAATACTACAGTATATTACAATTGGCAAAAACACTACATTAATTACTTTTGTATATACTACAGTTATTTTACTACAGTATTTATACTATAGTATAATTGTAAATACTACAGTATACTACAGTAAATATTCCAGTATTCTGAAAAACAAAACACTACAGTAAAGTCTGCAAAAACCCTACAGTGAATACTTAAGCGAAAAGGCGAGATGGGGTGTGGTATATGGCTAATATACCATGGCTAAGGGCTGTTCTTATGCAGGACGCATCGAGGAGTGCCTGGATACAGCCCTTAGTCGTGGTACATTGGCCATATACCACAAAACCCTGAGGTACCTTATTGCTATTATAAACTGGTTACCAACTTAATTAGAACAGTACAACGTACTTTTTTGTCATACCAGTGTTAGACAGTCTGTTATACCACGTCTTTCAGACAATAAGCGTTCAGGGCTCGAAACACCTGGTTTATAATATAATATTTATACCATAGTATTTATACCATAGTATACTATAGTATTTCTTCATGTGAGTATCAATAACTAAGAATTAACAGTTGTATAACTGTCTTCAAATGAAAAAGTTTGAACTCTTCGGTCTGGTGTTCTAAAAGGTTTGGTTAGGTTGACAAAATGAGATGATTGAGATGATCATGAAATGAGTTGAGCATGAAGATCATGATTAGGATGTTCTAATGTTAATCTGTGTGAGGTGCTGAGTATTAAGATCATGATTAGGATGTTCTAATGTTAATCTGTGTGAGGTGTTGAGCATGAAGATCATGATTAGGATGTTCTAATGTTAATCTGTGTGAGGTGCTGAGTATTAAGATCATGATTATGATGTTCTAATGTTAATCTGTGTGAGGTGTTGAGCATGAAGATCATGATTAGGATGTTCTAATGTTAATCTGTGTGAGGTGTTGAGTATTAAGATCATAATTAGGAGGTTCTAATGTTAATCTGTGTGAGGTGTTGAGCATGAAGATCATTATTAGGATGTTCTAATGTTAATCTGTGTGAGGTGCTGAGTATTAAGATCATGATTAGGATGTTCTAATGTTAATCTGTGTGAGGTGTTGAGCATGAAGATCATGATTAGGATGTTCTAATGTTAATCTGTGTTAGGTGTTGAGTATTAAGATCATAATTAGGATGTTCTAATGTTAATCTGTGTGAGGTGTTGAGTATTAAGATCATAATTAGGATGTTCTAATGTTAATCTGTGTGAGGTGTTGAGCATGAAGATCATGATTAGGATGTTCTAATATTAATCTGTGTGAGGTGTTGAGTATTAAGATCATAATTAGGATGTTCTAATGTTAATCTGTGTGAGGTGTTGAGTATTAAGATCATAATTAGGATGTTCTAATGTTAATCTGTGTGAGGTGCTGAGTATTAAGATCATAATTAGGATGTTCTAATGTTAATCTGTGTGAGGTGCTGAGTATTAAGATCATGATTAGGATGTTCTAATGTTAATCTGTGTGAGGTGTTGAGCATGAAGATCATGATTATGATGTTCTAATGTTAATCTGTGTGAGGTGTTGAGTATTAAGATCATAATTAGGATGTTCTAATGTTAATCTGTGTGAGGTGTTGAGCATGAAGATCATGATTAGGATGTTCTAATGTTAATCTGTGTGAGGTGTTGAGCATGAAGATCATGATTAGGATGTTCTAATGTTAATCTGTGTGAGGTGTTGAGTAGTAAGATCATGATTGGGATGTTCTAATGTTAATCTGTGTTAGGTGCTGCTTTTCTCTTGATTTATTCCTCCTTCTCTTTCTGTCTATCTCACCTGACACCTGGAATATTCTTGTTCTGCGATCCCTCGCATCTCCTCTTCCTTCTCCTTCCTTGTTTCTTCTTTCTGTTGTCTTGTGGAACCCCCGCCTCCTATACCGAACATCGGTGCCCAAATCTTGGAAGCTACAAGTGCTCTTCATCCCCCCTCCTCCCGTTTTTTTACGATTTTCCTTGCCCTTCCTCATCCTCTCCTCTTCCCCTCCTACCCTCTTCTCCTCCTCCCTTTCCACTTTCCTCTCCTCAGTCGCCTCTCCCACTTTCCCCCTGTCCTCGGTCCCATCTTCTATCCTCCTTTCCTGCTTCCTCTCTACCACACTATTCTCTTCCCCCTCTCCCACAGTCCTCTCTTTATCCCCTTCTTCCTCTGTCTTTTCCTCTATGGTGGTGATAGGTTGTTCTGAATCAGGGTTGTATATAAGGCTGGGGCAGCTGGTTGGTTTGTACAGGGTGTTGCTCACAGAGAGAAACAGATCTTCCTCTTTCTGGGAATTCGCTTCCTTCTCTGCATCCAGTATATGAACCTCGTCCCCAACTTCGACCCCTTTCTCCATCTCACCCTCAACCTCTGTCACCATCTCTACCTGGATATGTATATGACTGTCTGTTTGTCTGTCCGCACACACATTGTTACCCTCCACCTCCTCTCCCTGTGTGTCTGTAGGTGTGTCACCATGAGTATTGTGTAGGGTCAGGGCAGCATGCATGTCTATGGGTTTGCCATCACCAAGCATAGTTGTGAAAGCCTCAGCATGCACGTCTGCTAGTTTCTCCCCTGTACCTCTCTCATCCTCCAGCTTCCCTGGCTCTGCCTCCAGTTCAGCCAACCTCTCCTCCACCGACTTCCTCCCATGCTTCTTCCTCTTCTGAACCGTGGCGTAGACGGGTGAGGCTCCTCCCCCCTCTAGCGTCTCATCCTTTTCTTCCTCTAGCTCCTCTTCTACCTTCTCGGTCCCTCTCGTAGTCTGGCTGACCTCTTGACTTCCCTGTGACTCTGGCTGGGGGTTGCCGAGGGCTGGTTCCTCCGAGCTGCCAAGGATCTCGCTCAATACGTTCTTGGCCCACTTCATGTGTGAGGCCTGGGAGTGGCGCTTGGCCTCCTCTTCTGTGCTCCAGGCTCCCCTTATACAGATTTGGATGGCCACAGCTTCCTCTGGGCTCATCACTACAGGGTTATTCTGGTCAGAGGTGGCTTGGTCAACTACAGGGATCCCATGGTGGTGATACTCTCCACTGGGATGCGAAGATGGACCTATCTCTGGTTCTATCCTCCTCCTGCCTGTTGGGTCCCTCTCTCTTGTTTCTGTGTACTCTTCATGTCTTTCTCTCCACTCTTTGAGGAGTTTTTCGGTCTCAGAGTTCCTCCTTCGCTCTATCTCAGCGTATGGGTTCTCCTCCATGACCTTCAGTCGTTCTCCGCTCTCTCGTTCTAGGGTGGTGTGACTGACGTCCACTATGGAGCTCTCTTCTGTTTCTGTTCTCTCCCCCTTTGGCACGTGGATCTCATCCCTCACTATTTTTCTCTCATCCTCTGCCCCTTGGTCTCCATCTCTGGAAGGGTTCTCATGAGGGAGGTGTGTGATGTCACCACTGTCCCTATGACCATATCCAGGATTTTGATTGGTCCGCTCTGATTCCATGTCACCCAGGACTGCTGTCTGATTGGGTTTAGACCTGGGCAGTGTTTGTCCAATAACACAGAATACATAGGTGGGTTGCTTCTTCCCCTTTCCGTCATTCACCTCTCCCACCACTGCATCATCTTTTTGCTCTGTCCTCTCTTCTGCTCTTTCTCTCTCTCTTTCATGTCTTCTCCCTCCACCTCTCTCCATCTCTCCCTCGCTCCCCTGAAAGCTAACAGGTTGCCTGGTAACATGATTAGTGAACCCAACTTCCACGAATTCCTTGCAGTCCTCAAACTCCTCTTCTCCACCACTGGACACAGTGATAAAGCCGTCCTCAGAGGAAGGAATTCTATCCCTCTCTCCTTCCCACTCTGCATATCTATCACTTCTTCCTTCTTCCTCTCTGTCACCCTCTGTGTTATCTGTCACATTCTCTCTCTCCGTCTCCCTGTCCCTCTGCCAGCGTTCCTCTCTCTCTCCATCGCTGTAAGTCTGGTGTTCCTCTCCTCTGCTATAACTCCTCCAGGCTTCTGTCTCATCGTCTTCATCTACATTTAACCCTCTCTCCAAATACCTCTCCCTCCCTCCCTCCCTCTCAGCTTCTCTCTCTTCGTCTATGGACTTTCTTTGTTCCACCGACCTGTCCTCTTGTCCTTCTCCCTCTGTCTTCCTCTCTTTATCTCTGCCTGTCCTTTGTTCCACCGACCTGTCCTCTTGTCCTTCTCCCTCTGTCTTCCTCTCTTTATCTCTGCCTGTCCTTTGTTCCACCGACCTGTCCTCTTGTCCTTCTCCCTCTGTCTTCCTCTCTTTATCTCTGCCTGTCCTTTGTTCCACCGATCTGTCCTCTTCTTCACTTCTCTCTCTCCATCTGTTAGTGTGCCTATCTCTTTCTCGCTCTATAACATCATCCTCTAAAGAGGAGTCTTTGTTATATCTGACCTTCTGTGGTTCTAACCACATCTTCCTCTGCTCAGGGCGCTTTGGTATCGTCTCTTCCTTTCCTTCTTCTCTCCTCCTCACTCTATCTGGTCTCTCTCTTTCACTACACTCTCTCTGCCCCCTGTCCACATCTCCTTCTGACTCCTTCTCTTCATGACTTTCTCTTCCTCTTCTCCATTTTCTTTCCCTCTCTATGTCACTGCTCCATTCTCCACTGCTCTGGACTCGTGGTGGCACCCTTGGGGCTGTCTCACTCTGCGACCGGCTAGCTCCGTCTGCTCCTCCCTCCCTTTTGGGATCTGTCTCTCTGTCCCTCTTCTCCCTGCACCTCCTCTCTTCATCCTCCCCCTTGGAATATCTCTCCCTCTCTCTGAATCTCTCTCCATCCATCCGCTTCCCTCTCTCTCCTGTTACATTGGGCTGTGTTTTCTCCCCATCTTTCTCCGGATCCCTCCTTTCCCTTGGTCCGTTCTCTTGCCTGCCCCCTTCTCTCACCCCATCCCTCTCTCTCTCCACTTCCCTCACTTTTCTCCTGTCCCTCTCTCTGTATCTGTCCATGTCCCTCTCTTCATCAATGTCCCTGCCCCCGTCCCTCACTCTCTGTCTATAAGCATCTTTACTTCCATCCCTCTCTCTGTACATCTCCCCCCCTCTCCATTTCTGTCTCTCTTTCTCCCTCACTCTATCCCATGCTGCGTTCCCCTCAGTGTCCCCCTCACTTTTACTGTGCAGATGTTTCAGTTCTCTTCTGTTGTCATCTCTCACTCTCTCTTTCCTCTTCTCACCATCACTGTCTCCCTCACTCCTGGTGTCCCTCTGTCCCTCGGTATTTGCTTCCCTCCTTCCATCCCTGCCCTCTCTATCTGAATAGATCTGTGAATCTCCCTCTCTTCCTCTAACTTCCCTTTCTCCCTGCCAGAGTTTTGGCCTCTCTCGCTCTCCATCCATATACCTATCTCTTTTGCTCCATAGGCCATTGCCCTTTGAGTCCCTCGCTCTTCTCCGCTCTCTGAAATCTGGCTCCGCTTCCCTCGCTCTCTCCCTCTGTCTCACTGTCTTATCCTCCATGGGCTTTCCTCCATTTTTCTCTCTGTCCTCCTGTGCCCTGATTCTCTCCCTCTCCCTCTCTCTGTGGCTTTGGAAGTCCCTCTCTGCATCTCGATACCGCTGTATCTTTGCTGCTGTCTCTCGTTCTCTCTCCCAGTCGTCCATCTCTGTTCCCTTCGGTCTCTCCAATTGTCTCATTCCTTCTTTCCCCACATCTTCCTCCACAAATGCACTTATTCTTATGTCTCTCTCTTTGCTATGTTTTATAATTGTAGGAAACGTGTCTCCTTTCCTTCTCTCCTTTTCTCTGTCTCTGTGGTTCCTGATCTCTAGATTTGAAGTAGGTCTTCCATTGGCACGTCTCTCTCCCGCTTCCCCCCTTTCTCTCTCTCTCCATTCCCTTTCCTCCTCCCTCCCTCTGGATATGGGGGAACAGTCCTTCTCTCTGTTCCTCTCTCTTGGTCCGGGTTCCATCTCTTTTCTTTTATTTCTTGTCTTGTCCTTAAATCTCTCCATTTCTCTTTCTCTCCTCCATTCCTCCTGTCGGATCCTCTCCCTCTCTCTGTCTGTCCGGACCACAGTTCCAGGTCGGGGACTTGTTTCACGGCAGATCTGGCTGATTGGCTGAGGGTTCAAGTAGGAAGCGCTTTGATTGGATGGATCAGATGTGTCAAAGGGAGTCAGACTGGGGCGTTTGGTCCCCATGGTAACATACTTTTTTCAGAACCTGAAAGATGGTAATATTCTCTCATTAATTTATAATTCATCACAATCTGGACATTCTGCAAGGATACTGGCACAACCAATATAATCACTTGAAGTAGCAACACTTTCAATCACGAAATGGAGATAAAATAATATTGAGATCAATGAAAATGGAAGGGTAACAACAGCATTACATGCTGACCAGACCGGACATGCCGCGTGCGCGAGTATCGCAAAATACATTTAGAGATCCATGTTTTTCAATTATTGCACCCACACTGCTCACGCGCGCCAACGAGCGTCTGCGATGCCAAGAGCTAAAATAGAACTCCTTTCTATTTCTGACGCAGATCAGGCTGAAAGTCCTGCCTCTCCCATCTCCTCATTGGTTATACCCACGTGGGTGATTGAAAGACAAACTGTTTTGCCGGTTGTTGTGGTAATACTATGAAAGTGTAGATGGATCCCCATATAAGTTCAAAGATGAAAAATCCTGGGAGGAGGAGAGATGACTAGAAACGATTCGGTTGGCCGTTTTATGTGTGGATTAATTGTCGGAGTAGAGGACCTTGTGCATTTTAGGTAAAATAACACCTCAATGTTTATATCCCAGGACAAATTAGCTAGCAACAGCAAGCTAGCTAAATAGAACAAATTCTCTAGCAAGTGCAAGCTAACTAGCTAAATTGCCATACATGTTTAATGCTTTTCGACCTGTCCCCAAATTAATGTCATTGGTTCAGAGTTTGTTTTGATATTTTAACCTGCGTGTCGTGATGGCGTTTGGTGTAGGGGGACAAAATAAATGTATGCACGATAGCGCGCGTCGCAACAGGTTTTGGTTCCGTGTTAGGCCTATTGTGGCCTCTGAACACTGAAGCTGAATAGTGGCCTAGTGTCTTTACCAGCCCTGACCAATGCTTCACTATTCATTCATTCAAATTGGAAGTAGAAAAAAATGTAATTACAAAAAGGTGAAAATACTGTAACTATAATACAACAAGTCCAATGTGTTATAACTGTGGGTGTTATGATAAGAATCACAGGCAACAATGACTTAAAATGACTTAAATGTAAACAATGTGTTTATGCGATCAGTTTGAGACCACAGCATCACATCACCTTTAGTCAGACAACACTTAATAGCCAACCTGTAATTCAATAAACTTGAACTCAATGGGTCCTACTGCTAACTGCTTGAGTTAATTTAAAGAGAAAATCTACTCAAAAACTACATTTTCCCTTTAAGCTTGGAGCGCCAAGTATCTATACAACAACAGAGCCAACAGCAAAGTGTTGTAGATAATGACAGTTACAGCCCCGCAGATTGTGACACCTGGGAACACTGATTTACTGAACGCAGCACAGCACACGTCTGCATAGCACAGTCCACATAACAACGCTCAGCACACGTCTGCATAGCACAGTCCACATAACAACGCTCAGCACACGTCTGCATAGCACAGTCCACATAACATCGCTCAGCACACGTCTGCATAGCACAGTCCACATAACAACGCTCAGCACACGTCTGCATAGCACAGTCCACATAACATCGCTCAGCACACGTCTGCATAGCACAGTCCACATAACATCGCTCAGCACACGTCTGCATAGCACAGTCCACATAACAACGCTCAGCACACGTCTGCATAGCACAGTCCACATAACATCGCTCAGCACACCAACTAACCCTAAAACAGGACTCTTACACACAATGAAAATACATGTAACACATAAACCACTAGACAAATTAGCCATAAATCAATGTTAGAACTGTAGAATGACTGGTAGATCAGCAGAGAAACACAGTAAAGAGATCTAAGGGACTCACCTGAGTTTAGTACGCTAGAGATGTCCAGTCTCCCTTCTCTCTGCAGCTCTCAGTTAGTTTAGTAGTGTGAACTAACAAGGATTGCACAACACAAGCTATCCTTCCTCTCCAGATCTGATGGGGGGAGTTCTATTTAAACTTTAATCCAATCCTGACACTCTGTCTCTCTCAGCATCTGTTTTCTTCTCAATCTGTCTGTCAACCTCTCCCCTCTGCTCTTCTCTCTCTCTCTTGCTGTTTCACCCCTCCTCCTCCTCCTCCCTCCTTCCTTGCTCAAATTCCCAAACAAGTCTGAACAGATTGACACTTATCTTCCCCTTCCTATTTTTCTCTCTGTCTTGTCTTCACAGCCGCTGTTAATGAACAGAAGAATCTGGACAAACTAAATGAAAGCCCACAAATCAATCTGTTCTCCTTCCTCCAACACTGACTTGATCAGTTACTGTTGATCCCTAGATGAAGCTCGCTGACTCACTATCTCTCTCTATCCTGCTCCATTCCTCTCTCACTAAATACAGGAAGTACACCTCCTGGGTGACTCTCCCTTGTCTGTGATTGGTTGATGCAGGATAGTCGGGTGTGTCTGCATAGCACACTTAAGGTAGGTAGGGGTTGTAGATTCTAGAATCAAGGAAGGGGGAGGGGAGGCAAAGAGGAGTGAGAACACACTCACACTGCGACTCAACAAACAAACCACCAACACAGCCTACAGCAGGCTTATAAAAACTTCCCTAACATTCCCTGGAGAAGTAGTAAAGTGGGAAAGAACTCCAAGTTCCACAGAAAAGGAAAGCTAGTTCTTCAGATCACAGTAACAGGATTGGGCAATGACAGAAAAGGAAGAGGGAATTATATATATGTCAGCTGTACTGTCAGTGCTGCTAGGGCCAGGAGTTTACCCAGACCACGAGCGTCTGCTAAATGACTTAAATGTAAATGTAATGATTAGGAAACCTTGGGGCCCGAGTCATTACAGATGTCAATGATTTAAGTATGTAAACAGTCTTTTTATTATCCATGAGAAATTACTGGAATCTATAAGATCACTAATCATGTAAATCCATAAGTTAACGTGCTCCTTTCCGCTTGTATTTTCTGGGCTGGGGTTCGATGAGGGTGGAGTGTCAGAGTGGAGGGAAGCTACACCCCCCCTGGATGGGAGACAGCAATCAATGGCAATTGAATGATGAAAATATTCATCAAGTCTGTTGCAAAATATTTGTGGAGAAGAAACTGTATTTTCACATCTGTCCGTTCCACCTGTAGATAATCCTATTGTACCCTCATCCCAGGATCAAACATACCTGGAGTGCATGCACTCTGTTTAAACCAATAAATGAAGTGGTGGGCTACCTCTAATCCTTTCACGTAAATGCATGAAGGAGGATGCCAATTAGGTTAGTGACAATCAGACAGAGAAAACAGGTTTGGACTATATCACCATCACCACTCCACACAGTGATCAGTGAAGAAACATTGTTGATCCTCGAACATACTTTTGTCTATTCCATTGTGAGCTTGATGTAGTTATTTCACTGTCAGCTGAGTTGAGGTTCCTCTGAAGAGTGGGAAGAATGGTCATCATGATGAATTTAGTGACACATTCAGCCATGGTAGACATCCTTGTGACTTCCTCCAACATCTCTCCTGTTTTAAACTGTGTGTTTGGTATCAGACCTCTGCTCTGCGTGATGATGCACATGACTGGTCCATTCAGGCCTTGAACATATTATTTATAAAATGCCTAATGACTTGTAAGTAAATAAAGACGGACAACATGATTGTATTTTATATTCTATATCAACTATATCATCCTATACACCCCTACACACACACTATTTTTTAAGCTTCTGCTACTCTCTGTTTATTATCTATGCATAGTCACTTTAACTCTACCTACATGTACATATTACCTCGAATAACCGGTGCCCCCGCACATTGACTCTGTACAAATACCCCGTATATAACCTCGCTACTGTTATTTTACTGCTGCTCTTCAATTATTTGTTACTTTAATTTTTTACTTAACAGTTATTTATCTTAAAACTGCATTGTTGGTTAAGGGCTTGTAAGTAAGTATTTGTAAGGTGTATGTTCGGCACATTTGACAAATAAAATTTGATTTGAAGCTCTGCATTGCTGAAGCCATTAATGTTGTTTGACAGATTTACACTGGCTAAAGTAATGGGAAAACATGAGACAATGGCGAGGGTTTCAATTCAAAACATCACTTGCTGTGTGATATTTGTTCGTTCTTGCCACCCTTACCAAGCACTTCCCAACTACAAATTCCCAAATCAGCTGACAGGGTTGTGAAGCCGTTGAAGGAGGAATATGACCACTATTGTGCTGCTTCACAGCAAGCGAAATGGAGGAATCCGGGAGAAAGAGAGCGTGTTTGTTTGAAATGGAAAAAACGTTGTGGTAGCTTTGATAAAGAAGAACATCAAGACAAAATAGCTGCTTTACAAGTGGGATGCACTGTTGAGTGCTACATCCAGAGGGGTTTGTGAGATTGTGACAGCCGGTAACTGATGTCTTGAGATGTTGCTTCAATATATCCACATAATTTTCCTTTCCTCATGACGCCATCTATTTTGTGAAGTGCACTAGTCCCTCCTGCAGCAAAGCACCCCCACAACATGATGCTGCCACCCCCGTGCTTCACGGTTGGGATGGTGTTCTTCGGCTTGCAAACCTCCCCCTTTTTCCTCCAAACACAATGATGGTCATTATGGCCAAACAGTTATATTTTTGTTTCATCAGACCAGGGGACATTTCTCCAAAAAGTACGATCTTTGTCCCCATGTGCAGTTGCTAATGGTAGACTGGCTTTTTTATGGTGGTTTTGGAGCAGTGGCTTCTTTCTTGCTGAGCAGCCTTTCAGGTTATGTTGATATAGGACTCGTTTTACTGTGGCTATAGATACTTTTGTACCTGTTTTGCTCCAGCATCTTCACAAGGTCCTTTGCTGTTGTTCTGGGATTGATTTTCAATTTTCCCACCAAAGTACGTTCATCTCTAGAAGACAGAGCGCATCTCCTTCCTGAACGGTATGACAACTTTGTGGTCCCCTGGTGTTTTATACTTGGTTACTATTGTTTGTACAGATGAATGTGATACCTTGCTCGATTAAAAAAAAAAATCTCACTATTTAGGAGTGCAAAAGCAATTGAGTTATTGCACACACATGTCACAGAGTAGGTGTTCCCTAACATAAATATGCAGATGTATACTAGAACGCGCCAATAGGAAATCGCTAGCACGTGCTTGCTCTGCCCACTACGACTCATTTGATACGACAAGCTGTGGTCTATCTTGGTTTAGTTACATCTTTGCTACAGTCACATGCGTTTCCTTGTTTAGTTCCACTTCCGCATCTCACATAAAGTAACGCTAGACGCTGTATAATGATGTTATAGCATAAATCGTTTACTTTAAAGTACATTTTATAGCGGACTGTTAACGAACATGATTTCGTAATTGTGCGTGATCGAAATTGATTACCAGGTGTTATTCTGTTGTATTTGCAAGACAAAACAGGGGACAGTGTCCAGTTTAGGTAGCTTAGCTTTCTTTTGCTAGCTACTTGATCAGCTTGGTTGTAGCCATTTCAACCTAACCCAACCAACATTTCGGAATAACTGGCTACATCTTTTCGGAATGAAGGTATGTCTAAAAGTTGTGTTACAGTATCAGCCGCGGCTAGGGATGGATTCAGGATGCGTAACGTTCTAAAACGTTTCAAAAGTTGCATGACAGCTGCTTTGTTAATTACAGCTTTATCGTCTTTTTCGCAATGATTTACGGCATCTACCACGGTGTTCAGTTTATCTTCGACAGTTTTGCCTTGAGCGCTCACGGAACGTTGCAGAAACCATCCTGAATGTACCTTAAGTCATGGGTGTGCAAGTCAAGATTGCGGGATAGTTTCATTTCCTCCTGCAAACAGAGATGTTATGCCGCATTTAAAACAACTGTAAACTCGGAAATCTCAAACTGCTGAGCGTTCGAGACAACTGGGAAGAAGTTTCTGGAAAGAAACGAGCTCCGATCGTTATTTTTTTTTAAACTGTCCGCCTAATTCTAACTGGAACTATAACTAGGGCCTTTTTCAAGAGCTCCCGAGTTGTAGATCACTGACGTCATGATTTTACTTGGTATTTTTCCGTGTTCCCAGTTCTCTTGAACGCACCATTTTTGAAAGCAGCTTTGCTGCGTCATTTTACTTGTCAGAGTTCATTTGGTCTGACTCGCTGTTGTAGTAGAGTTTTGTCTTGGTAGGCCTACTTGCTCATGAGATGTGTCTCTGTCTTAGGAATCACAGAAACAGTGACAGTGTACAAAACAATAGGACACCTTCCAAATATTGAGTTGCACCCCCATTCTCAGAACAGCCTCAATTAATTGGGGGCATGGACTCTACAAGATGTCGAAAGCGTTCCACAGGGATGCTGGCCCATGATGACTCCAGTGCTTCCCGCAGTTGTCAAGTTGGCTGGATGCCCTTTTGGGTGAAGGACCATTCATGATATTCACAGAACTGTTGAGCGTGGAAAAACCCAGCAACAGGAAAAACCCCATTCAAAGGCACTTAAATCTTTTGTCTTGCCCATTCACTCTCTGATTGGCACAATCCATGTCCTTAAAAATCCTTCATAAACCGGTCTCATCCCCTCCATCTATATTAATTGAAGTGGATTTAACAGGTGACATCAATAAGGGATCATAGCTTTCACCTGGTCAATATGTAATGGAAAGAGCATGTGTTCCTAATGTTTTGTACAATCATTGTAAATATCACATGGCAGGTGTTTTTTCTCAGTAGTCCTACAGCGTCACTGTGTCAAATGAATTGGTTAGGCAATGAATCAGTCATGCAGTGAAACATACCAAATAATCCTTACTAAGTATATTATTTCAATCGTGGACCATTATATATTTCCCCCAGGTGTCCATGTCCCCCCCCCACACAGCGACGTCTGTGCGGCTGTTAGTTCTGGCTGTTCAGCTGGTCCTGTTGGTCTGTGGAAGCCAGGCCAGTGACGACACCAAGAGGTGTAAGCTGTTCTCTGAGTCCCCGGCAGAACGGAAGGTCCTCAGTCTTCTAGAACCGCTCACCAACAAGACGTAAGGAATGACCGTTTTAGAAATGGAAGAAACATATAAATATCTGTGGTATATCCTATTGCTTTACCAGGTGAGGGGTATCAAAGCAATTGTTTATCAGCCAAAAAGTAAGACTCCACACACACTGACGTCCATTGCTTGTGGAGATGAAATTATACTTTGTCAGCTGTCATAGAAATTAGCCTTGCATGATGGTATAAAAGGTTATTGTTCAGCAGTCAGGCCACATTAAGCTTGGAAACTCCCTTAGTTTTCATGTTCCAGAGTGTTAATTTTAGTCTACCTCACTCATGTAACATCACACGTAACACTTATACAAGGTAAAGTTACCTTTTTTTTTCACGGTTCCCTTGGTTACAGTTTCTCTGTGGCGACGACAAGCGACAAGGAGAGCTACACGTACCAGTTCCAGGTGTGTGGGGATGCGGGGAAAACGGTAGGAGCGGGACTCGTTCAGATCGACCATACCGAGAGAAAAGTTGAGACTGTGCTTGGCCTGTACACTGTAACACAGGCCATCGGAGGAAGTAAGAATGTCCAGGTTCTATATCTAATTTTTTTTTGTCATGTGGCGGTCTTATCAGTGTGTTATATTATAGTATCTCTGTAAGTCAGCTCTAGCATGACCAGATATAGTGATGCCCTTTCTCCCCTTCCATCTCTCTTGCTCACTCTTTCTCTCTCGCTCTCTGCTACCCATCACCCCCTACAGGTGACTGGGTGATGTTGATCTACAGCAACGGCACCAAGTATGATGGCCACTGTTCCAAGGAGATGAGGAAAGCCATCGTCATGATCTCCTGCAACAGAGGAGTGGAAATGGTGAGAGAGGGAGGGAAGGGAGGGTTTGGTCCGTATTCTTCAATGTCTGTAGATCACTGTGGTGTGATGATTTGACTTGCCTATCTCCCTCTCTCCCTGTCATACACTGATGCACACCTCTCTACATCCCCTCCTATTGTCTTCCCTCTTGCTTAAACCTCTGTCTTTCTGTCACTCTCCCCATGTATCTCTTAGGGGAAGCTGGAAGTGGTGTTGGAGGAGAGGGAGAGGGACAGGGACTGTTTCTATCTGTTTGAACTGGACTCCAGTGCGGTCTGTCCCGCTCTGCCATCCCAGCTCAGTGCAGGCTCCATAATACTCATCATGTTAGTACTAAGATTATGCATCCTTCCTGATTACACACATTCCGGTGACTACAGAAATACTCAGACTTATCCCCAACCCGCTGGCTGACACGCAGGGTAGCAACCAAAGCTCTCCATTTCTCTCTCCAACAAATACCCAATACCCTATGAAATGGACTTGTCATTCGCTCACAACAAACAAAGCTACAAGACCAAGCAAAACAGATCATATTTACATTTATTGGTATTCATTATAATAATGGTCTCTTATTTCCTCAATGCTTAACACCGCAGAACACCAGAATAATTATCACTGTGAATCATTGTGATGTTTGTTAATGTGTCAATTAATGGGATGGGTTTCCAACTGGGGATTTGACACCTTTTTAAAATGTTTATTCATTCCTCTGTCCCAGTGGGTTCGTCCTCTTGTCAGTGTACCTCATTTGTGGATTCCTCTACCAGCGGTTGATTGTCGGGGCCAAAGGGTTGCAGCAGTTCCCCAACTATGTCTTCTGGACGCAGGTTGGCAACCTGGCAGCGGTGAGTGTTTGTAGAAGTCACATCACTGTCTCACGTCAGGCGGCGTCACTACTACGTGAAGCTCGTCCCTCAACCGTTCTGTCTTGTAGGACGAGGACCTAATCGAAAAAAATCTAGATTTTGCTCATCCGCCTAACACTAATGGCTAATTCTGAAAATCGCTCCTCTCTTGGTAGCTATGATGTGCTGGCTACTACGGCATATCCTGCTCGGTCAGCTGAGCAAACTTGCTCCAGCTAGCTGCCCAGTGCAAGGTGTTTGAATGGCCATACAGTAGCTAGTTTGCCAGCTTGTTGATGAAGTACGGCAGCAAAGTTCTGGGACTGTTCTCAGAAATCAGTGTGTATCTGATTCGGACAGACGGCACTGTGCCTCGCTACTTCGGAACATTTGGCCAACTCGATAATGTCGCAGAGGGCAGTAGAACTCGGCGAGCTAATGACGGCAGAACAGATATCATGAAAACGAATTTGTCCATTAGCTGGAACTTCACTGCACTAGCTAACTAGAGGGAGTATATTCAGCATGGAGTGTGTGAACTGGTGTTGTTAGCATTCCAGCCTTTCATTTCATATGGATTGATTTGAGACTGGTTCATGAAGCAGACAGCTAGCAAATGTCTGTGCACATTTCGAATTTCATAAATACTGATTCTAGCACCACAAAATACCTAGCTAGAGAATTGGGTAGTGAAAACTTGCTCATGAAAAAACATCAATATTAGCCACGGGTTTATTGTTTTTGGTATGATTAACTCTGACTCTTTTTGAGGATGAAAGGGGGTTTAGTGGACTATGTCAACTTGGTAACGTTTTCAAGCTTCTTTCTAGCTAAGCCATGAGTGTTTGCGAGTTATCAGATAGCACAACAGCCATCTGCACTGAACTATCTGACGTGAGACTATGGACATCACATATCTCTCTGGTACAATCCCAAACCAAACCCTATCCCCTACGAGTGTTTTAGGTTGGAAGAGGTTATATGGGTTGATTTGGGATTCAGGGTCTATGTTGAAGGCCACAATTATGCATTACTTGAGGGCACCTAGCTGTTCTTTTGAGGGCTGGGATTGGCTAGTCAGTCATAACTCTCACTCTCTCTCCCTCACCCTCAGGATGGATGTAACGTTGTATGTAGAACACAGGGCCCCGAAGAGGAACCTCCCACATACAGGGGTGTGTCCACAGAGCCAGAGGAGGAGCCAGAAGAGAGGGATGACCACTTGCTTCCCATGTGATCTGATGTCAGTAGTGGGAGGGATCTATCCCGTGTGAAGCTTTTGACACTTCGGATAGATATTGCCCTTAGGCATAGATCTAGGATCATCACTTATTCTCTCCAAGTCCGGAGAAACGTAAAACTGACCTCAGTTCAGTGTCTAGGCGCAACGTCATCCTAGTTCATTTTGACAGTTTCAGGGATGAGTTTAGAGGTGGGCACACCAGTTTATGGAAGGCTGGAGGATTTGTGACATCCAGGATTCCTAAACACTTAGTTCATTATATTATATGGTAAGTCACCTGCCCTGGTTTGCATGGCCCAGGCGTCATTATTTGGAGGTGGCAACAAAACCTGGATTTTTCCTTTCATGAACTGGAGTGGCCACCTCTGGATGGAGAGTGACGTCTCACAGACTCTGTTACATCTGGTTCATCTGGCACAATACAAGGTGTTGTTACTAGTTAACGCAGCCACAAAGTCTTGAAACCCCACCGATTTCTACAATGTATCTTTTAAACCTAACTAACCTTAAACAAACGGATAACCTGATTTCCAACCCTGACCTTTAAATTGAGACCAAAAGCACAATTTTGTTTTCATGATTTTTTTACAGTGGCGCCAATTTTGACTTTGTGACTGTGTTATCTAGTGGAAACCGTAAGGCCTTTCTACATGACTGACGTGTTACTGCTGACACAATGCAACCATAGGAACAGTTTCTAACACTCCCATCCAGTTTGTTTCAGTAGCTGATGGCTGTGTACTGACTCGTAGGTCACACTTTATTTGAAGGTCTACTTATACATTGCTTAGAATAATTTTTACATAGTAATATCACAGTAAGTGAAAAAGCAGGCTTTTGTTCACGATTTATATGCTTACAGGTCATTGTAATAAATTGTTTACATTTAAAACAGATATGATTACTATTGTTAAGAAGGAAATAAACACACTATCACTTAGCCTAAAATGTATGAATTGGTAAAAATATTGAATAATGACCTTCAAATTCAGTTGGACTACAGTACAGAGCCATTTCATCCAATGCACTGCGTTGCTATTTTAGAGTAGGATGCACATTTACTCTGTGTTGCTATTTTAGAGTAGGATGCTGACTGGGCCTTGACCAAAATGTACTTCTGACCCGTTCTACCTTTTCCTTAGCTATTTGAAGAGTAGGGTTGGAACCTAATCCATTTGAATTCTGTTCCCATCAGTTCACTTCCTATGTTGACAAAATTGAAATGGCATTGACCCCAAACTATGGTACTAAGTAGTAGCTGTGTTCATAACCAAGTGGGAAGGTGGTATTTACCAGTTGTGATGTCGTAAATACCAGTTGGATATGTTTTACGTTCTTTGAATTTGTTGGGAAACGCTGATTGGCTAATGGCCAACAGGTGGCGTCAACTGTAAATTAAAAGTACAGCTTTCATGCTTGTAAACAAATTAGTGGTCAAAAACCATATTAATATATTGTTTTTTATAAATAATGCTTTGTTGCATTTAACAGCCAAAAATTCTATTATCGAGGTAATTTTCTTATAGGTGACGTCGGAGGTCACCATGAGGGAGAAGTCGGAGCTCAGGGATGATAAGACAAGTTTCCCATGAGTAATTACGAGTTGGAATGGTGTTCAAGTGGGTTTTTCCCAGTCATGTAGTAAATGCCACCTTCTCACTTGGTTATGAATGCAGTGTTAATGATACTGAGGACATTGATGATGATTTTGTAATATAATGCTGTGATTGAACAGGTCCTTCATAAGGCAACAGAAGGCACTTTGTGTTAAACAGTAAAATGGAGGAACTTAAGTAATTTATATAATCATGAAAAATACACATGTACTCTCTGTGACATGTGGGTGAATGTTTTTATTTTTGTTTCTTTGTGGTGTTTTAAAAACAAAAAAACTTAGCCCATGGCACTCGCTTAGTTCAATCAAGACCTGAAAGATGGCATTAGTTAGACCTGACCCAGAACAACAGGCCCCAATGAGAAATGAAATGGATCAGAACTAAACCAGGTCTGGGTTCAAAAGATTTGGTCAGTTCTGACTTTGGCTTTAGTTTGTGATGCTGTTTGTACTTGCAGAAGAGGGGAAGAGTAAATGAGAATTTGATTAGTTTGTTTTGTGCTTTTGCATCTAATTAAATATGAATTATGTTTTATTACAGTTCTGAATCTGTCATGTATGACAAGTTTTAGTGTGCTGGCGTGTTTGCAGGGACAATTAACTCCCAACGCAATGTGAAACATAATAAATATATTTTTAAAACGATTGTTCTTTGTATGTACTGATAAAATATTATTTATATTTAAGCAATAAGGCCTAAGGGGGTGTGATATATGTCCAATATACCACTGCTAAGGGCTATTCTAATGCACGGCGCAACGCAGAGTGCCTGAATACAGCCCTTAGCTGTGGTATATTGGTCAAATACTGTACCACAAAAACCCCAAGGTGCCTTATTGCTATTATAAACTAGTTACCAATGTAATTAGAACATTAAAAAGTAATTTTTGTCATACCAGTAGTATACGGTCTGATATACCACAGCTTTCCGCCAATCAGCATTCAGGGCTCGAACCATCCCAGTATATAAACATGATCTAGATAATCTTTATTTTTTTCTTTCCAGTTTAATAAGTCATATACTAAACCTAAACATACTACCTAATTAATAATAAAAATCACAGTTATTGAGGTTTAGTTTCTCTGGAATTTGAGGTTGAGGAGGGCTAAGTAGCAAGCCAACCACCTGGAGTAGGGCCCTCAGCTTGTCTATCTCAGCCTGGACAGAGGGCTCTATCTGCAGATGAGTCCCTGGGAGGGTTCCCTCCCTGGTGGTAGTGTCTCACAATCATCACTGCTCTCTTCATCTGAGAACACTTTTCTACCTCCCCCTCCCTATTCAGAATGTACATGTAGGTCTGGACCTGGTAGCTGTACTGGTTACTGTTGGGAATTGTAGTGGCCAGTTTCCCGGTAGTGCTTTTGCATTCGATCACAAGCTGTTCACATTTCTTCTTTTCAGCGGCTTTTCCATTTTTTCCAGAATTGCCCGTCTGGATTTGGGCCAGGAAGTCCAACCTTCCGCTGAGGAATCCATACTAAACTTTTGTTGCCTTTGGTGTATGATGCGGTCATGGTTCCACCTGACCCGTCCTCTCCCAGCTCATGAAAGAACTTGAGCATTTCCCACTCCTCTGCTTTATTCTGGAAGAACATACCGAACCTCCAAGGCCCGGGTGACACTCCGTTCCTCCAAAACACTGACTCGTCACAATAATCTTTGCTCTCAATGTCTTTCACATTCACTCTGGTTCCTTTAGTCACTATCGAAGACCCCCCCCCACCTCCAACCTAGCCCAACTCCTGGTGGCAGCACTGGTGTACATCGTCGCTGGTGAGACAGCCATATCACCCATGTACCTATTCCTCAGCCCGTGTTGGTCTTGCTCCCCCTCCAGTGTTTCCTACGCTGTTCTTCATCATTCTCTTGGTCAAAGAAGAGGAGTTTTGTGATTTGAAGGACCTGGCTGTCCCTTTTAACCTCCCGGCAGCCCAGTCGAGGAACGGCTTTGAACCGGATGTTAAAGTGTTCCAGGTCTGGGATGATGGCCTGGACATCCTGGATTCTGCTCTCCATGTTAGCCAGCTCAATCATCTGTGGGGTTAGGACACCTTCAGGGAGCCTGACGCTCAGTGATTTCATTAGCTGGAGGTAGTCCTGCTGGGTTAGATATGTCTTCTCCTGGTCTTCCACCAACCACGGTGCTATCTCCTCTCTGTCCTACCTCATTCTCACCCCCTCCTCCCAATCCATCTCTCCCTCCACCTCTTATACCCAAACCTCCATTACCTCTCCCACCCACCGCTCTGTTCACTCTTTCTCTCTTCTCTATCTTCAGTTCTACTGGTTCTACATCTCCCTGGCCTAGACCGTCTGTATGCGCAGTCACCCCCTTCCTCTCCTTCCTCCTCTCCCTCATCTCCCTGGACCTCTGGCCCTTACTTTGAGTTCTTCTCCTCCATTTCCTATCCCTTCGACCTTTCCATTCTCTCTAACATTTATTTTCCATTTGTGACATTTATAATTGATTTGATTACTAGCTCTGTTCCTCCGCCTCCGCCTGCATACCCCCTGTATTTACTCCATGCTGCTCCTACTCTGCCTCCCCCCTTTCCAACACCGGTCTTTGCACCCTTTCCTCCAATGTTTTCCTGACCTAGAGCACATTTATCTGCCCTACTCCCCCTCCTCTTCCCCTTAACTGGAGGTCTTAATTCCTCACCTCATTCCCCACTACCTCCTTTCCCCCTTGTCTGTCGCTCTTTCACTCCTCTGTGTCCCATTCTTCCTCCTCTGCCAAAGCTACGATCTCATGTGGAAGCCTGTCATGTTGGCCAGAGTTACGGTCAGAAACTCTAGCCTCTGTAGTGGATGGAAATGGAAAATAAAAAGAAAGACCCGTTTGGTTTGATGAAGTGACTCACAATCAGACAAACCTCAAAGTAGAGAAGACTGGGATCTGCCAGCCCACTATTTCACAATATCTTCTCTCACTCTTGTCAGTTTATTTTCTCCATGACAGTGTTGTAATCATTGTCATATGCCTAAAAGAGGCAACTCCCAATGTAAAGTGGTGTGGACCTATTGATACAAAAACATAAATGACATCAAATTTCATCCTTTCTGATAAAAATGCCTCTAAAATCAACAACAATGACTACAAATAAAAGAAACACAAAACATACATCAATCTTTTTCCAGAGCAGTTAAAGATATTGAACTGGCCCCAAAGTAGTTACAAATGCGTAACATATCGTAGAAATTGGAATTTGTAACATCACATGAATTGCAGGAAAAAATAATGTTGCAAGATGTAAAATATCATACGAAATGGATGACTTTATTCTCGGGGACCTGTTTTGGCTCGTGAGCTCTACTTTCAAAACTACTGGCTGAAATGATAAAGATTACACATTTCCCTTTTATGTTGTATAAAATAGCAAAGTAGACCTTCTTAATCACTGAAATAGGTAGGCAAAACAATAAACTTTACTTACACACAAGTATAAAAAATAGTGATTTTCAAAGGTATTGGGACAGTGATTATTTTTTGTTTTGGCTCTTCACTCCAGCACTTTGGATTTGAAATGATACAATAAAGTGCCGACTGTCAGGTTTAATTTGAGGGTATTTTCATCCATATTGATGAAACGTTTAGAAATTACCACACTTTTTGTACATAGTCCCCCCTTTTAGGAGACCTAAAGTATCGGGACAAATTCACTTGTGTATTAAAGTAGTCAATTTGGTCCCATATTCCTAGCACGCAATGATTACATCAAGCTTGTGACTCTTCAAACTTGTTGGATGCAGTTGGATGCATTTGCTGTTTGGATGCATTTGCTGTTTGTTTTGGTTTGTGTTTTGGTTGTGTTTCTGATCATTTTATGCCCAATAGAAATTTATGCTAAATAACGTATTGTGTCATTTTGGAGTCACTTTTATTGTAAATAATAATAGAATATGTCTCTAAACACTTCTACATTAATGTGGATACTACCATGATTACGTATAATCCTGAATGAATCGTGAATAATGAGTAAAAGAGTTAAGACGCACAAGTAGAGTATCAACCCCCCCCCCCAAAAATGCTAACCTCCCCTCTTATTGTCATGGTGTGAGATGTTAGCATGTCTTGGGGGTATGCTATTTGTGCGTCTTAACTTTTTTACTCATTATTCACGATTCATTCAAGACTATCTGTAATCTTGGTAGCATCCACATTACTGTATAAGAGAGGATTTGACAGGTGTAAGCAATATGGTGAAACGTATTCAGAGACTATCAGAGGGCAATGTGGAGCTATTGCCATATTACTAACAACTGTCAAATTGTCTTAGAGCTCCACAAGTGCATGGGTTTTAGGGTCTAGGAGTCCATTTTGGATTGGCCTACTGTTTTTATTTTAAAAAATGTATTAACAATAAATCAATACAGGAAGTACATGTGGAAACAAGTATATATACACAATATACAGAGGACAATTGGGCTAGGGGCACGGCTAGGGGGTACAATATCACATTACACAAGGACCTTAAGGGACATACAGACACTTATTATTCTAACAGCTTTCTTGTTAGTAGAGTATTTAATTGTCTTACAATACAGTTCAATGTATTTTTGAATGGTAAGAAAATGTGGTGTTGGTTTGTAAATACATTTGTGAATATGAAATTTGGCCAAAAGAATAATGAAATTAATGACATAAAATGTTTCAGCTTATTTCTATCATAGGTAAAGAATCCAAGCAGTACATCTCTCCACATTAGTGTAAGATCTTCATAAATGTTTTCAATTATAAATCTACTGATGTCTTGCCTCAGTTTTCTTACATGAATACAATGCCAAAAAAGATGCAACACTGTTTCTGGGTGGTCATTACAAAAGGAACAATTTGAGTTGATGTTTTCCTTAGACTTCTTCATATAGTGGTTGGCAGGATAATATTTATGAATCATTTTAAAGGAAACTTCCTTCATTTTGTTAACAATTAGGTTTGTGTGTGGCAACATCCAAACTTTTTTCAACAGATATTATCAATAAATCCATTCCAATAAGGCTTGACATAAGGTACAACATGCTGCTGAAATAGATAAAACATCCTGCTGAAACAAGGTTCGTATCGCTCCGTTGTTGAATGGACCAAAGAGAAACTAATCTTTCCTACTGATGAGTCAACAGGGTTAATAGAAGGTAGGCTCTGAGGGTCAGGTCTTTCCTACTGATGAGTCAACAGGGTCAATAGAAGGTAGGCTCTGAGGGTCAGGTCTTTCCTACTGATGAGTCAACAGGGTTAATAGAAGGTAGGCTCTGAGGGTCAGGTCTTTCCTACTGATGAGTCAACAGGGTCAATAGAAGGTAGGCTCTGAGGGTCAGGTCTTTCCTACTGATGAGTCAACAGGGTTAATAGAAGGAAGGCTCTGAGGGTCAGGTCTTTCCTACTGATGAGTCAACAGGGTCAATAGAAGGTAGGCTCTGAGGGTCAGGTCTTTCCTACTGATGAGTCAACAGGGTTAATAGAAGGTAGGCTCTGAGGGTCAGGTCTTTCCTACTGATGAGTCAACAGGGTCAATAGAAGGTAGGCTCTGAGGGTCAGGTCTTGACATGTTCCTGAATAACATAGCAACACCTGAGGGAATGGCATCTAAAACAATTGCAAAATCTTTAGGTGTTATAGGTATCTTGTAAAGTGATAAGAATCCTTTATAACTGAGTAAAAGACCCTCTGCATTTACCAGTTGGCTCACCAATAGGATATTAATTCAGAACCAATATTCTAAAAACAAATAACTATTTTTATACAATATATTCCGATTATTCCATATATAATATCTGTGTGGAGAAAAATTATGCTTATAAATTAAGGACCATGACAAGAAAACCTGGCGATGAAAAGCAGAAAGTTTCACTGGAACTTTGCCAATATTATAATTGCAAACCAACATGAAGTTAAGGCCACCAAAAGTAGAGAAGACATAGAAGTGGGTCTTCTTAGGAATTGTTTTATCCAATTAATCTTAAGTATTATTTAAGGTAGTAAAGTCCAGAAAATTCAGCCCAGCATTCTCATAAGTGTTCATTACAACAGTTTTCCTAATGTAATGGGTACGGTTTCTCCACAGAAAGTTGAAAAGCATCTGGTCTATCTCTTTGCTTATTTTACATTACATTTACATTTAAGTCATTTAGCAGACGCTCTTATCCAGAGCGACTTACAAATTGGTGCATTCACCTTATGACATCCAGTGGAACATCCATTTTACCATCATGATATGAAGATAGAGCGCCATATGTTAGTCTAGAGATACCTTCAGCCTTGGTTATTAGGACTCTTCCTTTTAAAGATAAGTCCCTCTGTAGAGTCTTAATAGCCTTACAGAAAAAATCCCCAAAGCTAAGTCTCAAGGGAGTGGAAGAGGAACTGATGCTCTACTATGTCAAATCCTTTATAAAAAAATAATAATCATATGAAGCTGTCCTCGGTTATTAGGTCTGAGTAGTCATGTTCGTCTAATACTAGTCTGATTGTAACGTTCGTTGTCTTCCTCTGATGAGGAGTAAGAGAGGTCGGACCAATTTGCAGCGTGGTAAGTGTCCATTTTAATAAGACAAACTGAACACTACAAAAATACAAAATAACAAAGTGAAACAAACGAAACAGTCCCGTGTGGTAACAAACACTGACACGGAAAATAATCACCCACAACTCAAAATTGAAACTAGGCTACCTAAATATGGTTCTCAATCAGGGACAACGATTGACAGCTGCCTCTGATTGAGAACCATACCAGGCCAAACACAGAAATAGCTAATTGTAAAAAAAATGAACATAGACAACCCACCCAACTCACGCTCTGACCATACTAAAACAAAGACATAATAAAAGAACTAAGGTCAGAACGTGACAGTACCCCCAAAGGTGCGGACTCCGGCCGCAAAACCTAAACCTATATTGGAGGGTCTAGGTGGGTGTCTGTCCGCGGTGGCGGCTCTGGCACGGGACGTGGGCCCCACTCCACCATAGTCCTTCTCCGTCTCTTTACCCGCCTCCGTGGCCTCTTTAACGCGGCGACCCTTACCGCCGACCTCGGACTGGGGACCCAAGCCACAGGTCCAGAATGGATGGGAGATTCCGGCAGCACCGGACAGGCGGGAGACTCCGGCAGTTCTGGCGTGAAGGGCGATTCCGGCAGCGCCGGCGATCCCGGCAGCTCCTGGCTGACTGACGGCCCCGGCAGCTCAGAACAGACAGGAGACTCCGGCAGCTCCGGACAGACGGGAGACTCCGGCAGCTCCGGACAGACGGGAGACTCCGGCAGCTCCGGACAGACGGGAGACTCCGGCAGCTCCGGACAGACTGGAGACTCCGGCAGCTCAGAACAGACGGGAGACTCCGGAAGCTCCGGACAGACGGGAGACTCCGGCAGCTCCGGACAGACGGGAGACTCCGGCAGCTCCGGACAGACGGGAGACTCCGGCAGCTCCGCACAGACGGGAGACTCCGGCAGCTCCGGACAGACGGGAGACTCCGGCAGCTCAGGACAGACGGGAGACTACGGCAGCTCCGCACAGACGGGAGACTCCGGCAGCTCCGGACATACGGGAGACTCCGGCAGCTCAGGATAGACGGGAGACTCTGGCAGCGCTGGGCAGGAGGAAGACTCTGACAGCACTGAGCAGGCGGGAGCACCTGTAGGAAGGAGATGGAGAGACAGCCTGGTGCAGGGGGCTGCCACCAGAGGGCTGGTGCGTGGAGGTGACACCGGATAGACCGGACCGTGAAGGCGCACTGGAGCTCTCGAGCACCGAGCCTGCCAAACCCTACCTGGCTGAATGCTCCCCATAGCCAGGCCAGTCTGGCGAACCGGGGACACCATGGGTAGGGCTGGTGCCACGTACCCCGGCCCGAGGAGACACACTGGAGACCAGCTACGCTGAGCCGGCTTCATGGCACCTGGCTCGATGCCCACTCTAGCCCGCCCAATATGAGGCGCTGCTACGTACCGCACCGGGTTATGCCTGCACACCGGGGACACCGTGTGCCTCACGGCATAACACGGTGCCTGCCCGGTCCCTCTCTCTCCACGGTAAGCACGGGGAGTTGGCGCAGGTCTCCTACCTGACTTCGACACACTCCCCGTGTGCCTCCTCCCAAGAAATGTTTGGGATTTCCTCTCGGGCTTCCAGCCACGCTGCCTCCTCATACCACCACCTCTCGGCTTTCGCTGCCTCCAGCTCAGCCTTGGGGCGGCGATATTCTCCAGCCTGTGCCCAGGGTCCCTTTCTGTCCAGAAAAGAACTAAGGTCAGAACATGGCACTGATATTGTTAGAAATATGTCTGTTCCTCATAAAGCCAGACTGTGTTTCATCAATGATTGCATCCAGGACTTATTTGATTATTTTTGCAAGTGGTAAGCCTAATATCTTATAGTCATTATTAAGAAGACAAATTGGATGCCAGTTATTGATGAGCAGCACTTCTTTTTTAGGCTTAGGTATCAGTGTTATTAACCCCTGAGTCATTGTAGGAGGGAGAACATTGTTTTTAATACTCTCTAAAAAAAAGACTTCAAATAGGAAGGGAGCTACTTGTTCAGAAAATAATTTGTAAAATTCTGATATAATTCCATCAATACCTGGTGATTTATTGTTCTTTAGATGTTTGATAGACTCTATAATCTCTTCAACTTTGATGAGTTCATCACACTGTTTAGATTCTGTGCCACTGATAGAGTGAACATTATTCAGTGAGTCAAAAACATATATGTGGATTCCTGACAGTACGTAGAGCTATACAAATTTCTGTAAGAATTGCTACAGTATTTAGCGATTCAATTTTGGGTCATCTGTAATAACACCATCAATGTTTAACTTGTGGATAGTGTTATTTGTAGAGTGAAATCTCAAGTCTAAATAAATGGGATGAATTCTGTTCTCCCTCCTCAATCCATGTTTTCCTAGATCTAATAAAGACTCCTTCTGCTTTGAATCTATATATATTATCCAGTTAATTTTGTAACTCAATCAGTTCCATCTTCTCCTCCCAGAGAGGCCTGCTGGGGACCTCTGAGAAAGGGACGTTATCTTAATGATCACCTTTTCCTTCTCAGCTCTTCTGGTCTTAGCAAGATTACTACCACATTTTCTAAGGTATTTGGACACCTAAAATTTAAAGAGCTCGCAGTTCTTGCAATAATTGGATTGGCCTACTGTTCTGTCTCTGATGCATCTCAATGACGTAATTTTTGGCGCCGGAAAGGAACGGTAAAGAAAGAGAGGGGGCGGGATTTTTCTCATCTGCCTCACCGTTGTTTGCTTCAAACAATAATCTGAAAAATATCACCAAAGATTCCTTCCAAAAGCAAATTGCGTAAAACGTTTACGGATAAAAGCTGGATTTTATATTAAAAAAGTACAAATAAAGGTCCAGGAGGTTGAGGTAAGAGAAAGATTTCACAAAGTCTTGCGGTTAACTTATTATCTAGCTCTAGCTAGCTATGCTAACGTTAGCCATATGCACTGTTGCTGCAATGATCTCGCCTAGGTTTTGTTCTAATGCAACATTGCCAGTCATTGAAAGTAAATTATATAACTAGCTAATATCAAAACGCAATTGGCAGTCCTTAATTTTGAATGTCTATTTTAACGTTGTAAACGTTTGGAAGAGCAACTTTTTGTCCGTCCTTGTTCCCTTCTGGCTGCATCCCTCGGTCATCGATCATGTTGTTGACAGCCAGCCAGCCTCCTACCGCTAATGACAATTTCACCCATTGCATTCGCTAGCTAAAAATAGCAACTGCAAAAACATACAGCAAGATATAGCTTTAGCAGTTATGGCCAGTTAATTTATAGACTAGATTAGAACGTGATAACTAGGTAGGGGTCTATTGAGGTCAAATGTGTGATACTGAGAATATAGATTTCTAGGTTATACAATTACTTTGCAATTGTTATGGTATATATGTTAATATAAGAAAGAAAAATAATGATTTGACAGTACTGTAAGAAATTAGTGCATGATTTGATTGACATTTGTGTTTTGTGCAGAGAGCATGGATGCAGGTGATGACCAGAACACAGGCTCTACCAATGGGAATGCTCCGTCTGCTGGGAACACCCGCCCTCCCCAGATAGCCCACATGTCTCTGTATGAGAGGCAAGCTGTGCAGGTGATTTTATTTTAAAAAGCCTGCTGCATGAATCATTATCTTTGATAACAGGGTGACTGTCTGCACTGAATGTTGAACAACTAGCCTTGCCTAGGAATGGCCAGTCAAGAAGAGCATGTGCATACTTGAGGGTTGCTGGTATAAAATCCTAAATGCAATTGCCTGCAGTTGTGCCCTGGAGCAAGGCACTTAACCTCCCCACAACAACAGCTCCCCGGGCACCCAGTGTCGCAGCCCCCCGCACCTCCAGAAAATACCTGTGTGTGTGTCTTTCGTAGTGGTTGGGTTAAAAGCGGAAGTCAAATTTCCTTTGGACCTTGTGTGTATTTGAACAATGAAGTGATGTTAATCTTAATGAATATGATGTTGAGGATGATGATGGTGGTGATTTGTACTCTCTAGGCCCTTCAGGCGCTGCAGAGACAGCCGAACGCAGCCCAGTACTTCCAGCAGCTGATGCTGCAGCAGCAAATCAACAGTGCCCAGCAGCTTCACAACCTGGCTGCCGTGCAACAGGTAATAATAACACAATAATAACGGGTAGCACAACAGCTAATAACACAATGAAAGGTAACAGAACAGGCAATAACACAATAATAACAGGTAATAACACAATAACAGGTAGCACAACAGGTAATAAGACTAATGGGTAACAGCTAATAACACAGTAGCAGGTAATAACAGGTAATAACACTATTATACCATGGCATTGTTGAATACTTGTTTCTGATTGGCTTGAATGGCATTCAGGAGCATGCATTATTTCCCTATAACACACTGTAGAATTCAATGGCTGTAGTTCATTCTTGCATGTTCTGTTTGAGCTGCTTTTGAAAGCAAAAGTTGAATTGAAAGCATTGGTATTGTTGAATTCGATGTTCATAGTAGCAAGCTAGGCATGATGTTTTGGTTAGCTAAACTAGCAAGTTTGTTTGTTTACTAAGACAACTGTAGCTATCTAGTAAACTTGCTAGCTACTTCAGTGGATGTTGAACACATTTCTACCCGCAAATTAACACATGTCTAGCAGTAAATGTGTTAAATTATAGCCATGGTATAAAAGGGATAATCAACTCAGGACTTTGCGTTCTCTGGAAAATAATGCAACCCCGTGGAAGGTCAGTTCCACTTCACTAGCGCATCGTGGAACACACGTTCCATGTCATTCATTATTTTCCATAGAACGCATCACCCGTCGTTAGTTATCCCTTACATAGCAGGTTAGTTATCCCACAATAACACTAAGCAGAGGAATGCACTGCCACAACGTTCAAAGTTTTTACTTTCTCTTGACCTCTTTCATTTTGTGTTTCTCTCTCAGGCCACCCTCGCTGCTAGTCGCCAGTCCAACTCTCCCAACCACAGTGTCTCCCAAGCAACCACCACTGTAAGTTTCACAGTCAATATTTCAAATAAAACATGGCAAGCGCTGTTATCCTTAATTGCAGTTTCTTAGCTTCTTTCTTTGAGATTCCTGACATATGGCAGCGTCAACATTTTCCCTCTTGTCACAGGTCAATCTGAGCACCACCTCTGGGGGAGGGACCATGACCAATACCCGCCCCCTCGGCCCTGCCACGTCAGTGACGTCATCAGCTCTCAGCCAATCAGTGCTGCTGGGTGGGAACTCAGCCGGGCAGGGCCAGATGTACCTGAGAGTGAGTTGAACGAGGAGAATACTTTTTTTGTCAATTGAGAAGGAGCCTCTTTATATTCAATAACCTCTGACCTATGAGCCCACAGGTCAACCGCTCCCTCAGGGCACCCCTCGCAGCCTCCCAGCTCATCTTCATGCCTGGTGGCACAGCAACGGCTGCTGTGGCGACAGTTGCGCAGCAACAGCCTCAGCAACAACAGCAGCAACAGGAAGTCCATCCCACCTCCAATGCCCAATCCGACAATGACCAGGTAGTAACCACTTCCTGTTGTGAGAAGCATTTTTTTTCAGTCAACATTTGTCTGTAATTAAGATTTTGCACAGATAATATTGTTTCTAATGGTTTGCCTTATTTTCTCTCTCCCTGTACTAACTCTATCAGGTGCAGAACCTGGCTCTCCACTGTATCTCCACTCCCAGAGTGGCCGCAGTGAAGACGGAGTTTCCAGACAGGAGAGACGCAGGTGAAAGGACTTATCTTTGCCTCCAATATGCAGACACAATTCTTTATCAATTTGTGTGCCACTAAGATGCAAAGAACTGTCTCTCTTATTCCAACTTTAAACATGCTTTAAACTCTCTCTCTCTCCCTCTATCAGCCAACTATTCTTTTAGTCAACAACAACAACAGCATTCTCAGCAGCAACAGCAGCAGTTCTCTCAGAACACCCAGCAGCAACAGCAACATATGGCCAACAAACTGACTAGCTACACTCATCCCACTGCTCTCCCCAGTATAAATGTCAAGACTGGAAACCAGCTGAATATGGCCCCAACCGCTGCCAGCTCAGTTCCTGCCTCCTCCTCCCCCTCTCCCACGCTCCCTCTCTCCCAGCTCCTCATCTCCCCCACAGGCCTTTGTCAGGCCCGGGCGGTAACCACAGTTACCCCTGCTGCCACGGTAACGCACATCCTAGTCCCCACCTCCAACGTTCCTACTTCCTCCCAGGGCTACCCCATAGGTTCAGTCGCTCCCAAAACTAACGTCAACACCCAGACCTTGGTGGTGCAGCCACTGCAACAGTCCAACACTAACATGGACAAGGTGAGCCACAGCTCTGGCCCTGTGCACATACAGCCCAAAACCTCACAGGGTCACCGCTTACCTGTCCAGCTTCCCCCACGCCACCCTCCACCTATCCTCCCGGCTCCGCCCAACACGGGGGGCCACCACCCGCCCCATGTCCCAGTCCAGCTGGTGGGAGCTAGGCAGGGCTCAGTAGGAAACTCCCAGGCTTTGGCACAGGCCCGAAGCTGCTGCCCCCAGGACAACGGCACCGCTATAGCCTCTACTGGAGGGAACACCACGGTAACCCTCTTAGATACTAAAAGAGTTGGGATGTGTGTGTGGGTGTGTGTTAATCAAAACTTGTCTCTTCCTGTTGGATCAGGCAAAGCCTGCAATTGGCTCATTGAAGAGGAAGTCGGAAACTGATGCAACCAATGAGATGGCAGTCGAACCTTCCCAACTTTTCTGTCCACCAATGAGAGATTCTGCCCCTCCTCTATCTCCCGCCCCCACGTTGGACTCAGGTAAGATGTCTGAAGACATAATGTATGTTCTTGTTTAGTTGAATCCTATCTAAGGTTGGCAATCGCTTGATACAAGGATTTAAGGTTAAGTTGTAAAACTTAGATTCATATTTGATAAATTCATGTTTGTTTTTTGAATTAATAGTGTAAAAAATCTGACATTTCACCCACACTCTTTTCTACCCTGGTTCCCTCACTTCCTCTCTCTCCTTTTCTCCAGCTCCTAAAGTGTTGCCAGCCTTCTCCTCTCCCCCCACCCTGTCTCTGCCTCTGCCCCTGTCTCGGGGAGTGGGGGGTCAGGGAGACAGAGCCCCTCTGCCCCAGGCGGTGGTCAAACCTCAGGTCCTCACCCACCTCATAGAGGGTTTTGTCATCCAGGAGGGAGCTGAGCCTTTCCCTGTGAGTTCACATACCTGGCTAGCACCTAGCTACCTGCTTACCATGGATCAGGAGAGGAGATGTGGTTTTGTTTGCACAGAACTTTGCTTTAGGGCCAGAACATATTCTTCTCTAACACCCAAACTTGACATCGATTGACAGGTGACTGGGCCAGTGAAGGAGCCTCTAGCAATGGGTGTTCAGCAGGCTGACAATGGAGGCCCTGCAGGTTAGTGGGTGGTATATTTTCTACCTTCCTTAAAGAATACACTCCATACCAGCTGACAAATGCACCAGCCTTTATTTTGATTTGATTCTGCCTCTGATCCAGTTGTCTGTGAGAGGTTGCAGTACTATAGCTTGATTCTGTACAGTAGTTGTCATCCCTAGCATAGGAGGCTGGTGGGATGAGCTATAGAGGATGGAATCATTGTAATGTGTTTGACAACGTTCCATTTATTCCATTCCAGCCATTACAATGAGCCCGTCCTCCTATAGCTCCTCCCACCAGCCTCCTCTGACCCATAGTCATCTCTGTACTAACAGTCTGACTCTCTCCTCACCAGTGTTGAAGTGCGAGTACTGTGAGAGCTTGGCTCCAGCCAGCCAGTTCAGGGGCTCCAAAAGGTTCTGCTCCAAGACCTGCGCTAAGAGGTACCCTAGCCACCTCACCTGTCTTCTTACTATATCACACACCTCTCTGACCAGAACAGGTCTACACTTTAAAGTCAGCACTGTTGACATCACATTTTTGTCCTGGGTGCAGCCAACACTATTGACTCCTTGTGCTTTGTCCACTCTTCTCCAGATACAATGTGAGCTGCAGTCATCACTTCCAGGTCAGTAGGGGGCGCGCTTCTGCACGGCCGCCTTGTCCTCCCGTTCCCCCAGATAACATCGTCAGACGCAGGGGTCCTCGCAGGAGTAGCTCGGAGATCGCCTGCGCTAAAATAGCCGGCAGACATTTGCCTGTCAAGGAGGTAAAGGGGATGTTTCTGATCCATGAAATAGAAATGTTGTTGTTGTTTACTCCTGCTGTTTCAAGTTTGAATGTCACATACACAAGTACAGTGAAAATAGTTTCCAACCAGCTCTAACCCCAACACTGCAGTAATCAATAACAATGTAATACTAAAACTAAAAAGGTAGAACTGAAACACACCAGATAGAAGAACATGATAAAGTAAGTAAGCATACTATACTGAACACAAATATAAACACAACATGTAAAGTGTTGGTCCCATGTTTCATGAGCTGAAATAAAAGATCCCAGAAACTTTCCATACCCTCAAAAAGCTTATTTCTCTCAATTCTTTTGCACACATTTGTTTATATTCCTGTTAGTGAGCATTTCTCCCATGTCAAAGTATTTCCATCCACCTGACAGGTGTGGCATGTCAAGAAGCTGATTAAACAGCATTATCATTACACAGGTGCACTTTGTGCTGGGGACAATAAAAGGCCATCTAAAATGTTTTGTTTTGTCACACAACACAATAGAGACGTCACAAGTTTTGAGGGAGCGTGCAATTGGCATGCTGATTGCAGAAATGTCCACCAGAACTGTTTCCAGATCATTTAATATTCATTTCTGTACCATAAACCGCCTCCAACTTTGTTTTAGAGAATTTGGCAGTATGTTGAGTGGTCAGCTGATGTCAACATTGTGAACAGAGTGTCCCATGGTGGGGTTATGGTATGGGCAAGCATAAGCTACGGACAATAAACACAATTGCATTTTATTGATGGCAATTTGAATTCACAAAAATAGAGTGATGAGATCCCGAGGACATTGTTTTGTTGTTGTTGCTATCTTTGGCCAAAAGATGCTTATCTGTACTCCCAGTAGGGAAATCCATAGATGAGGACCTAATGAATTTATTTCAGTTGACTGATTTCCTCATATGAACTCTAACTCAGTAAAATCAATGAAATTGTTGCATGATGTGTTCATAGTTTTCTTCAGTGTGTATGTATAATATACATACATACATACATACATACATACATACATACATGCATACATGCATACATGCATACATACATACATACATACATACATACATACATACATACAGGGTCAGTTCCAGTACCATATTTAAACTGCAGGCCTACATGTATGACGCTCTTCTCTCTATGATTGGCTGTAGTGTCGTTCTGAGTCCAGTCGCTCAGAGGATGTGTCCAGCTGTGACGGAGAGGAGGAGGAGGAAGATTCCCCATCACTCTCCCCTAGCTCCTCCCTCTCCTGCCCTAGGCCCGCCCACTGTGATCCCCATTTGGATGACTCAGCTCAAGGCAGCCTCCCATTGGATGAGGCCAACTTCCTGTCTGGGAGCCCCGCCCATTGGGGTGTGGAGGAGGTCTGCAGGTTCATCTCTTCACTACAAGGTCAGTACTCATTCATTAACAGTCAATGAAGTAAACAATGAATTAAGAGTCTTCATAGTAGGGGAATCTGTAAAAATGGAACCCATGGCCAACTGGTCAATTAGATCAGGGTTTCCCAAACTGGGTCCTGGGGGCACGTTTTGGGTTTTTCCCTTGCACGACACAGCTGATTCAAATGTTCAAGCCTGAGATGATGAGTTGCTTATTTGAATCAGCTTCGAAGTGCTTGGGCAAAAACCTAAATGTGCATCCAGGGGGGCCCCAGGACCCAGTTTAGGTAACCCTGAATTAGATCAAAGAATCCAACAGTTCTGGTTTGTCCATAACCCATGCCAAAGTGTATTTTAGGTTGATGTTCATTGCTAGTGAGCAGTCCCTTTTCATAACGTATTCACTCTCTCCTCCCCTCCCAGGTTGTGAGGACCTGGCTGCCCAGTTCCTGTCACAGGAGATTGATGGACAGGCCCTGCTGCTACTCAGAGAAGAACACCTAATCTCCACCATGAACATCAAACTAGGACCCGCCCTCAAGATCTGTGCCTTCATCAACAGCCTACGAGACTGACGGGGGAGGGAGGAGGAAAAGGGGTTTCAATGAACTTGAAACTGGGACCCACACTAAAGACTTGTATTAGTGACATTCAAGCCTGAGACCAAGACTGAAAGAGAGGGGAAAATGGGGGTTGATTTTTATCATAAACATCAATCATTTTAGAGACTAGATGAAGAGAAGGGGGTTAAATATAGGTAAGTGGGGAAATAATTAGAATATGCTTTGACTTTACTGGACATTGATTGTGCAAAAAATCTGTTATGAGTGAGAGGTGAGCATGAGCATTAGATAGTCTGTCTTTAGAGTTCATGTTTGTGAGGTAAACTGACAAAGCATGGGTGAGTTCATGTATGTGTGTGTCTGTCAGTAGAAACATATACATACTCATTTGACACTGCAAACGTGGGCACCTACAGTAACCGTGGCTAGCTAGCTAGGACAGTTCAAGTTGCCTTTTTCTACATTTCAACGGTGCTATAACCATAGTGTTATTATTGGAGATGGTCCATTTCACTTTTCTTTTTACAAAGTGGATTTGTAATGTTAATGTAGATGCCAGGCTCTAATCAAGTGTATGAAAGGACATTGAAGAGCTTTAACAAATCATTTTTTTATTTCACCAGATATGACTCTTTTACAACTTTGATCTTTTGTACTACAATCAAAGTTATTATTTTGTTGTGGAAGTTTTTCATGGAGGGGGATGTAGTGAGTATTAGTAACTGACTGAACTACCTGAATATGGTTATTTGTCCTGAGAGGGGAGATACTCTGTGTATGCAGTACTACCAATAAACACCTGTTACTGGAACTATGCTCTTTAGCTCTGAGTGTTGTTTGTATATGGCTGCTACAGACTGTCAGGGCTATTCAATGCCGGTCCTGGAGGGTGGAAACACTTCTGCTTTTTGTTTCTACTTGGTAGTTAATTGCACTCACCTGTTGTCCCAGGTCTGAACCAGTCCCTTATTAGGATAGGATGAAAACTAGAAATGTTTCAGCCCTCTGGGACTGATACTACACTGAACAAAAATACAAACACAACATGTAAAATCTTGGTCCCATGTTTCATGAGCTGAAATAAAAGATACCAGAAATATTCTGTATGCACAAAAAGCTTATTTTTCTCAAATGTTGTACACAAATTTGTTTATATCCCTGTTAATGAGCATTTCTCCTTTGCCAAGATAATCCATCCACCTGACAGGTGTGGCATATCAAGAAGCTGATTAAACATCACGGTCGTTTCCCAGGTTTGCCTTGTGCTGGCAACTCCAAAAGGTGCAGTTTTGTCACACAACAGAAGGCCACAGACATCTCAAGTTTTGAGGGAGTATGCAATTGGCATGCTGACAGCAGGAATGTCCACCAGAGCTGTTAGCAAATAATGTCAATTGCTCTGCCATAAACAGCCTCCAATGTCGCTGTAGGCGAGCAGTTTGCATTGTGAACAGACTGTTCCATGGTGGCGGTGGGGTTATGGTATGAGCATAAACTATGAACAACAAACACAATTGCATTTTACCGATTGGCAATTTGAATGCACAAATATACAGCAATGAGATCCTGAGGCCCATTGTCAGGCCCATTTTTTAAAAGGTATCTGTAACCAATAAAGGCATATCTTTATTCCTTGTCAATTAACATCCATAAATTAGGGCCTAATGAATTTATTTATATTGACTAATTTCCTCATATGAACTGTTTTTGTTCAGTATAATTAGCTCTGACTCTATAGTGGCATTTCAATGACTTGTAGGGTTCTCACTGCGCAATGATACAATCATTCAAGGCCAAATTCCTGTAACACCTGGCTTGTAGAAAAGTATTAAGTAGAAGTAGAAAAAAATGACAGAGTACTCCTGACCAATTCAGATGAGAAAAAGCATCACTGTGAACTGTTTTAATTGACATTGATAAACTTCTATCTTGATTCACATTGTGGAGAGTGTGCAAATGACGTGACTTCAGATGTGCTCATTTACAGTAGAACATCAACCACTGAACTCTGACCTTCCATATAGCTTGTACCAAATAGCCCACTCATTTATCCCACTCATTTACCATAGAACAAAAAATTGTCACAGTTCCGGTCTGCTTAAGGGGTGGCACCATGGCATTAGCGGCTGAGTCTGGTCTTCTTAATTTCATTGATTGTTTATGAACCAGAAAAAAGGAGTGAGTGAGATTTTGCTTCCTCTTCCGGGAGGTTTCATGATCACATGACCTGACCAGAACAAACTGGAGGCGCAACCAGGGTCCTGAGTTTTTCCTGTTCACCTTACGTGGTCAGGAGAATTCAACTCTGGTCCTACTTATGAGACAGGCGTATTTAAAGCTAGAATCATTAGTTGCTACATACATTTTTGGACATAAAATGATAAATGAAGTGTCACAAAACAACTTATAAACACCTTATAAACCTCTAATGAAGCCTGGTGTCTCCACCCATGTGTTCTTTCAGTCCCTCAAATCACAACAAAAAGAATGAATTCTAGTCATATATTATTACTCCTATTACACAATCATTTTGAAGACAAGATTTGTACACCTTCATAAACAGCAGTGATGGGCAACTCAAGTCCTCGGGAGCCGGAGTGGTGTCACTTTTCCCCATCCCTAGCAAACGCAGGTGATTAAACTAAATGTATTCTAAACTGAAGATCCTGATTAGTTGATTATTGGAGTCAGATACGTTAGCTGGGGGCTAGGACACAAGTGTGGCACCAATCAGGCCCCTGAGGACTGGAGTTGCCCATCCCTGATATACAGTATATACACTACCGTTCAAAAGTTTGGGGTCACTTAGAAATGTCCTTGTTTTTTAAAGAAAAGCATTTTTTTTGTCCATTAAAAAAACATAAAATTGATCAGAAATACAGTGTAGACATTGTTAATATTGTAAATGACTATTGTAGATGGAAACGGCTGATTTCTAGTGGAATATCTACATAGGCGTACATAGGTGTACATAGGCCCATTATCAGCAACCATCACTCCTGTGTTCCAATGGCACGTTGTGGTAGCTGATCCAAGTTTATCCTTTTAAAGGGCTAATTGATCATTAGAAAACCCTTTTGCAATTATGTTAGCACAGCTGAAAACTGTTGTTCTGATTAAATAAGCAATACAACTGGCTTTCTTTAGACTAGTTGAGTATCTGGAGCATCAGCATTTGTGGGTTTGTTTACAGGCTTAAAATGGCCAGATAAAAAAAAACTGTCTTCTGAAACTCGTCAGTCTATTCTTGTTCTGAGAAATGAAGGTTATTCCATGCGAGAAATTGCCAAGAAACTGAAGATCTCATACAACGCTGTGAACTGCTCCCTTCTCAGAACAGCACATACTGGTTCTAACCAGAATATAAAGAGGAGTGGGAGGCCCCGGTGAAAAAATGAGCAAGAGGACAAGTACATTAAAGTGTCTAGTTTGAGAAACAGACGCATCACAAGTCCTCAACTGGCAGCTTCATTAAATAGTACCCGCAAAACACCAGTCTCAAGGTCAACAGTGAAGAGGCGACTCCGGGATGCTGGCCTTCTAAACAGAGTTGCAAAGAAAAAGTCATATCTCAGACTAGCCATTAAGATGGGAAAAAGAACACTGGACAGAGGAAGATTGGAAAAAAGTGACAGACAAATCTAAGTTTGAGGTGTTCGGATCACAAAGAAGAACATTTGTGAGATGCAGAAAAAATTCAAATATGCTGGAGGAGTGCTTGATGCCATCTGTCAAGCATGGTGGAGGGAATGTGATGGTCTGGGGGTGCTTTGATTGTGGTAAAGTGGGAGAGTTTTACAGGGTAAAAGGGATCTTGAAGAAGGAAGACTATCACTCCATTGTGCAACGCCATGCCATACCCTGTGGACTGCACTTAATTGGAGCCAATTTCCTTCTACAACAGGACAATGACCCAAAGACCCTCCAAACTATGCAATAACTATTTAGGGAAGAAGCAGTCAGCTGGTATTCTGTCGATAATGGAGTGGCCAGCACAGTCACCGGATCTCAACCCTATTGAGCTGTTGTGGGAGCAGCTTGACCATATGGTACATAAGAAGTGCCCATCAAGCCAATCCAAGTTGTGGGAGGTGCTTCACGGAGCATAGGGTAAAATCTTTTCAGATTGCCTCAACAAATTGACAACTAGAATGCCAAAGGTCTGCAAGGCTGCAAATGAAGGATTCTTTGACAAAAGCAAAGTTTGAAGGACACAACTACCTGGCCTGATGACTCCTTGCTGTCCCCAGTCCATCTGGCCGTGCTGCTGCTCCAGTTTCAACTGTTCTGCCTGCGGCTATGGAACCCTGACCTGTTCACCGGACCTGCTACCTTGTCCCAGACCTGCTGTTATAAACTCTCTAGAGACAGCAGGTGCAGTAGAGATACTCTGAATGATCGGCTATGAAAAGCCAACTGACATTTACTCCTGAGGTGCTGACCTGTTGCACTACAACCACTGTGATTATTATTAACTGACCCTGCTGGTCATCTACAAACATTTGAACATCTTGGCCATGTTCTGTTATAATCTCCACCCGGCACAGCCAGAAGAGGACTGGCCACCCCTCATAGCCTGGTTCCTCTCTAGGTTACTTCCTAGGTTCTGGCCTTTCTAGGGAGTTTTTCCTAGCCACCATGCTTTTACACCTGCATTGCTTGCTGTTTGGGGTTTTAGGCTGGATTTCTGTACAGCACTTGGTGACATAAGCTGATGTAAGAAGGGCTTCATAAATACATTTAAAAAATCATAAAAAGTGAATTATTATTTATAACCTTGTCAAAGTCTTGACTATAATTCCTATTCATTTTGCAACTCATTTTATGTATGTTTTCATGACGTTTCTTCGTGACCCCAAACTTTTGAACAGTAGTGTACATCAGTGGAGCCTGCTGAGGAGAGGACGGCTCATAATAATGACTGGAATGGAGTGGAAGGGCTGGAATTGAGTGAATGGAATGGTATCAAACAAATGAAATTGATACCATTCCATTCCCTCCATGCTGGCCATTATTATGAGCCGTCCTCCCCTCAGCAGCCTCTACTGGTATACACGATCAACTACAAACAATCAACTACAAAGTTGACTCAACGATTGTGTCTGTTCAACTATCTTAAGTCTATGGTACAAAGACAAAAAGGGCAGAAGGAAATTAATATCTTTCTGGAATGAATGGAGGCATACATATATAAACATCCACCGTCGTCCCTCGGCATAGTGCATTTCGTTGGACGGCACAGCCGCCACTCAGAAAACAGTGTAGCTGTTGGACTCCCCATATCCAGCCTCTTGCAGGTACTGCTCGATGTTGATTGGCTCAGGCACCTTGAGGACTTTGTCGTTGGCACTCTTCTCTCCTGACTGGAGCTTGCGGTCAACCTCAGCCAATGTGGCGCGATCCTGCTCCTTCCATTGGCAGCAGGCCTTGATGATGGAGTACCTGTGAGAAGGGTGGGCGTGGTTAAGAGGGAATAGAGGTATATCTCAGTTATAAAGACAGAGGATAAAGAACATTGTATCTGTCTGTCCCATTATGGTGTCTGTGAGAGCATGGGCATGAACTAGTCAATTTTCTTCTTCTACTACTTCTATGAGTTGGTAACCAAACTGAAAGGGTGCACACTGCCACCTGGAGTGTGTTGTTTGAACAAGTATGAAGCCAAGGTTTGGGATTTACTGCCACCTGCAGTTATGGAATGTTTGCTCACAAGCACAGATGAAAGTAGAATTAATTTATTCCTGGTACGGGACCTCCTCTTAGTGCGTGCATAAATCATTTTACGTGCTTAATCATTACTTACATATAGAATCCCTATTCATTTAATAGGATCTCTGTGGATCTAGTCGTCAAAATGTGTCAATTAACTTTTACAATGTATTACCTTTTATTGTGGCATGAACACAACCTGTCATGATGTTTTCATCTGATTGTCAAACAATCCCTTCAAAGGGCTCCTTTACTAGGCTATCCAGGCACGTGAATCTGTTACACAACACCACAAAGTGTAATGACATAAGGCAAGAACTTATGCTTCCACTGCTGTCTGTTCTCATCTTGGTGTCGGACACTCATCTCTGCCTTGCCAAATGTTTGTGATCTCGTCGAACCACATCACATTTTGGCAATACCACCCATTTCCAAGTCAGTTTCGCTCATTTGTCATGCCTCTGACATTCGTTAATGATAAAAAGAGGTGGAAGGGCCTACATTTTTATTACATTTTGTTTTAAATATTGCAATATGCTCATTGGTGTTTTACCGCAACTATTTATTTTGCCAGGACACCATACCGCCTTTCCCCTGCTCATAAGTATATTTCCTCCTGATCACCTGGATGGAATTATGTGACCCTTCCTTAACCCATAGGAAGTCCCACCCAGTTGACTACTTCAAAATTGTGAAATTCCTCAATGGTGCTGCCCATACTAAAACAGGCTTTTAGGAACTAGAGTCCTCTATCTATCTCTTTGGTATCAGTCTAAAGAAGCCCCCTCTCCTGGCAATAACGCAGTAATAATAGTGATGTATAATGGATAGTTACAGTGAGTTGGAGCAGTTGGCTGGCTTTCTCAGTGTTTTCCCTCTCTGGTGAAACTGTAGAAGCTCGTTGACGGAGATATCTGAAAACGGAGCATCACCTGAGAGAGATTGAAAGAGAGAAAGAGGGGAGAGAAGGAAAGGTTAATGACACAAATTAGAGATTGTAGCTCAGAGAAAGAGATTATATCAGAATAAACGAGTGGTTGTTATGTGTATCATTGGCCAAAAGGGGCACTCAAAGTCAGAAGAATAGATTTCATGTAACTCACCCAAGGTTGCCATTTCAAACAACAAGATGCCAAACGACCAGCTAGTGAGAGAAAGACAAACATGTATCAGTGTATTTTGCATATCTTGAAAATTGATTGAAATGTCAGCATAGACCAAGTAGGGTAACTCACACGTCACTGCTATGATTGGCAGGCCTCCTAGCCAATAGCTCGGGGGCCTGCCATTTCTTCATGCCAGGAACTTCAGCCTGAGTAGCTCCCTGGGTATTCCTGGTGTAGACCCCGCCTAGTCCCCACAGCTTGGCCGTCAGCTCCCGGCTGACCAGTACGCTGTGAGCACGGACGTTGCCATGAAGAAGGTCTCGGCTGTGGAGGAACTCCTGATTGGATGACAGGGGATAACGTGAGGTCAAAGGTCAGAGGTTAAAGCTGTGGGACAGTGTCATATATCAACATTTGTAAATTATTCCCTTTCATTCAATTAGTCTCTAAAGTCCACAGTGACTTCGTCCTCTTGTTTCCTTTCCCTCTTCTGTACAGAATACACAGGACAGGTGCAGTACACCTCTGGAACTGCCAATCTGCGGCCAACAAGGCAGAGTTCATCTCAGCCTATGCCTCCCTCCAGTCCCTTGACTTCTTGGCACTGACGGAAACATGGATCACCACAGATAACACTGCTACTCCTACTGCTCTCTCCTCGTCCGCCCACGTGTTCTCGCACACCCCGAGAGCTTCTGGTCAGCGGGGTGGTGGCACCGGGATCCTCATCTCTCCCAAGTGGTCTTTCTCTCTTTCTCCCCTTACCCATCTGTCTATTGCCTCCTTTGAATTCCATGCTGTCACAGTTACCAGCCCTTTCAAGCTTAACATCCTTATCATTTATCGCCCTCCAGGTTCCCTTGGAGAGTTCATCAATGAGCTTGATGCCTTGATAAGCTCCTTTCCTGAGGACGGCTCACCTCTCACAGTTCTGGGCGACTTTAACCTCCCCACGTCTACCTTTGACTCATTCCTCTCTGCCTCCTTCTTTCCACTCCTCTCCTCTTTTGACCTCACCCTCTCACCTTCCCCCCTACTCACAAGGCAGGCAATACGCTTGACCTCATCTTTACTAGATGCTGTTCTTCCACTAACCTCATTGCAACTCCCCTCCAAGTCTCCGACCACTACCTTGTATCCTTTTCCCTCTCGCTCTCATCCAACACTTCCCACACTGCCCCTACTCGGATGGTATCGCGCCGTCCCAACCTTCGCTCTCTCTCCCCCGCTACTCTCTCCTCTTCCATCCTATCTTCTCTTCCCTCTGCTCAAACTTTCTCCAACCTATCTCCTGATTCTGCCTCCTCAACCCTCCTCTCCTCCCTTACTGCATCCTTTGACTCCCTATGTCCCCTATCCTCCAGGCCGGCTCGGTCCTCCCCTCCCGCTCCGTGGCTCGACGACTCATTGCGAGCTCACAGAACAGGGCTCCGGGCAGCCGAGCGGAAATGGAGGAAAACTCGCCTCCCTGCGGACCTGGCATCCTTTCACTCCCTCCTCTCTACATTTTCCTCCTCTGTCTCTGCTGCTAAAGCCACTTTCTACCATTCTAAGTTCCAAGCATCTGCCTCTAACCCTAGGAAGCTCTTTGCCACCTTCTCCTCCCTCCTGAATCCTCCCCCCTCCCTCCTCCCTCTCTGCAGATGACTTCGTCAACCATTTTGAAAAGAAGGTCGATGACATCCGATCCTCGTTTGCTAAGTCAAACGACACCGCTGGTTCTGCTCACACTGCCCTACCCTATGCTCTGACCTCTTTCTCCCCTCTCTCTCCAGATGAAATCTCGCGTCTTGTGACGGCCGGCCGCCCAACAACCTGCCCGCTTGACCCTATCCCCTCCTCTCTTCTCCAGACCATTTCCGGAGACCTTCTCCCTTACCTCACCTCGCTCATCAACTCATCCCTGACCGCTGGCTACGTCCCTCCCGTCTTCAAGAGAGCGAGAGTTGCACCCCTTCTGAAAAAACCTACACTCGATCCCTCCGATGTCAACAACTACAGACCAGTATCCCTTCTCTCTTTTCTCTCCAAAACTCTTGAGCGTGCCGTCCTTGGCCAGCTCTACCGCTATCTCTCTCAGAATGACCTTCTTGATCCAAACCAGTCAGGTTTCAAGACTAGTCATTCAACTGAGACTGCTCTTCTCTGTATCACGGAGGCGCTCCGCACTGCTAAAGCTAACTCTCTCTCCTCTGCTCTCATCCTTCTAGACCTATCGGCTGCCTTCGATACTGTGAACCATCAGATCCTCCTCTCCACCCTCTCCGAGTTGGGCATCTCCGGCGCGGCCCACGCTTGGATTGCGTCCTACCTGACAGGTCGCTCCTACCAGGTGGCGTGGCGAGAATCTGTCTCCTCACCACGCGCTCTCACCACTGGTGTCCCCCAGGGCTCTGTTCTAGGCCCTCTCTTATTCTCGCTATACACCAAGTCACTTGGCTCTGTCATAACCTCACATGGTCTCTCCTATCATTGCTATGCAGACGACACACAATTAATCTTCTCCTTTCCCCCTTCTGATGACCAGGTGGCGAATCGCATCTCTGCATGTCTGGCAGACATATCAGTGTGGATGACGGATCACCACCTCAAGCTGAACCTCAGCAAGACGGAGCTCCTCTTCCTCCCGGGGAAGGACTGCCCGTTCCATGATCTCGCCATCACGGTTGACAACTCCATTGTGTCCTCCTCCCAGAGCGCTAAGAACCTTGGCGTGATCCTGGACAACACCCTGACGTTCTCAACTAACATCAAGGCGGTGTCCCGTTCCTGTAGGTTCATGCTCTACAACATCCGCAGAGTACGACCCTGCCTCACACAGGAAGCGGCGCAGGTCCTAATCCAGGCACTTGTCATCTCCCGTCTTGATTACTGCAACTCGCTGTTGGCTGGGCTCCCTGCCTGTGCCATTAAACCCCTACAACTCATCCAGAACGCCGCAGCCCGTCTGGTGTTCAACCTTCCCAAGTTCTCTCACGTCACCCCGCTCCTCCGCTCTCTCCACTGGCTTCCAGTTGAAGCTCGCATCCGCTACAAGACCATGGTGCTCGCCTACGGAGCTGTGAGGGGAACGGCACCTCAGTACCTCCAGGCTCTGATCAGGCCCTACACCCAAACAAGGGCACTGCGTTCATCCACCTCTGGCCTGCTCGCCTCCCTACCACTGAGGAAGTACAGTTCCCGCTCAGCCCAGTCAAAACTGTTCGCTGCTCTGGCCCCCAATGGTGGAACAAACTCCTCACGACGCCAGGACAGCGGAGTCAATCACCACCTTCCGGAGACACCTGAAACCCCACCTCTTCAAGGAATACCTAGGATAGGGTAAGTAAGGGTAGGTAATCCTTCTCCCCCAACAAGATTTAGATGCAAGTGGCTGTTCCACTGGTTGTCATAAGGTGTATGCACCAATTTGTAAGTCGCTCTGGATAAGAGCGTCTGCTAAATGACTTAAATGTAAATGTAAATGTAAATGTACACTGACATACAGCAAACCTACCATGGAATTCAGCTGACCAAATCAATGCAGAGAAAGAAAATATATAAGCACAGGAAGCCACTGTGGAAAATACATAAGCACAGGAAGCCACTGTGGAAAATAAATAAGCACAGGAAGCCACTGTGGAAAATACATAAGCACAGGAAGCCACTGTGGAAAATAAATAAGCACAGGAAGCCACTGTGGAAAATAAATAAGCACAGGAAGCCACTGTGGAAAATACATAAGCACAGGAAGCCACTGTGGAAAATAAATAAGCACAGGAAGCCACTGTGGAAAATACATAAGCACAGGAAGCCACTGTGGAAAATACATAAGCACAGGAAGCCACTGTGGAAAATAAATAAGCACAGGAAGCCACTGTGGAAAATACATAAGCACAGGAAGCCACTGTGGAAAATACATAAGCACAGGAAGCCACTGTGGAAAATAAATAAGCACAGGAAGCCACTGTGGAAAATACATAAGCACAGGAAGCCACTGTGGAAAATATATAAGCACAGGAAGCCACTGTGGAAAATAAATAAGCACAGGAAGCCACTGTGGAAAATACATAAGCACAGGAAGCCACTGTGGAAAATACATAAGCACAGGAAGCCACTGTGGAAAATAAATAAGCACAGGAAGCCACTGTGGAAAATACATAAGCACAGGAAGCCACTGTGGAAAATACATAAGCACAGGAAGCGACTGTGGAAAATACATAAGCACAGGAACCCACTGTGGAAAATACATAAGCACAGGAAGCCACTGTGGAAAATACATAAGCACAGGAAGCCACTGTGGAAAATACATGGGGCATGTTCATGGTTTGATGGTTTGAACATGGGGCATGTTCATGGTTTGATGGTTTGAACATGGGGCAGGTTCATGGTTTGATGGTTTGAACATGGGGCATGTTTATGGTTTGGTTTGAACATGGGGCATGTTTATGGTTTGGTTTGAACATGGGGCAGGTTCATGGTTTGATGGTTTGAACATGGGGCATGTTCATGGTTTGGTTTGAACATGGGGCATGTTTATGGTTTGATGGTTTGAACATGGGGCATGTTTATGGTTTGATGAAGGGGGATGTTCATGTTTTGGTTTGAACATGGGGCAGGTTCATGTTTTGATGGTTTGAACATGGGGCAGGTTCATGGTTTGATGGTTTGAACATGGGGCAGGTTCATGGTTTGATGGTTTGAACATGGGGCATGTTTATGGTTTGATGGTTTGAACATGGGGCAGGTTCATGGTTTGATGGTTTGAACATGGGGCAGGTTCATGGTTTGATGATTTGAACATGGGGCAGGTTCATGGTTTGAACATGGGGCAAGTTCATGGTTTGATGGTTTGAACATGGGGCAGGTTCATGGTTTGATGATGGGGCAGGTTCATGTTTTGTAAATGGGGCATGTTCATGTTTTGTAAATGGGGCAGGTTCATGTTTTGTAAATGGGGCATGTTCATGTTTTGTAAATGGGGCATGTTCATGTTTTGTAAATGGGGCAGGTTCATGGTTTGATGGTTTGAACATGGGGCAGGTTCATGGTTTGATGGTTTGAACATGGGGCATGTTTATGGTTTGATGATGGGGGATGTTCATGTTTTGTAAATGGGGCAGGTTCATGGTTTGATGGTTTGAACATGGGGCAGGTTCATGGTTTGAACATGGGGCATGTTTATGGTTTGATGATGGGGGATGTTCATGTTTTGTAAATGGGGCAGGTTCATGGTTTGATGGTTTGAACATGGGGCAGGTTCATGGTTTGATGGTTTGAACATGGGGCAGGTTCATGGTTTGATGGTTTGAACATGGGGCATGTTCATGTTTTGTAAATGGGGCAGGTTCATGGTTTGATGGTTTGAACATGGGGCAAGTTCATGGTTTGATGGTTTGAACATGGGGCATGTTCATGTTTTGTAAATGGGGCAGGTTCATGGTTTGATGGTTTGAACATGGGGCAAGTTCATGGTTTGATGGTTTGAACATGGGGCATGTTTATGGTTTGATGATGGGGGATGTTCATGTTTTGTAAATGGGGCAGGTTCATGGTTTAAACATGTTGATTTCTGTGACAGAAACATGTGGCAGAAACACATTAAGCCAACATATTACCATAGTCTACTCACCAGAGCAGAGGCTACCTGTTTGGCCATGGTAAATATACGTCTCTCTGTGATCTCACATGGAGGGTCCCCGCCCACACCATCCTTACATAACACACAAAGAGAATCAATTTATACCGCAAAACATCCTTATCACAAACAGCTCCTAATTTTACTATAAATAATGGGCTAGTAGAGACAATGTCTCATCGGTAATGTGGTTCCTACCTGTCTGCACCGCCACAGGAAGCTGAGCAGATCTCTGTTCTCTAGCTCCTCAACAACGGTAACTAGGGGCACACGCAGAGAGACCACGCCCAGGAGCTCCGGCAGGAAGGGGTGTGGCCCCAGCTGGGACAAGAAGGAAGCAAAGCCCAGGAAGTTGTGCCTCTCTGTGGCGCTCGCAGAGTCTGAGGGATAGGAGGAGGAGATGAAGATGAAATTGCCTGCCAACATGCTGTGCGAAAACGGCCTTCCCAAGCCTTTGATAAACAACTGCTATGGCTGAACATATTTTGTCTTTATCTCAAAGCCTTGAAGCAGATTTGCTATACCAGTTGGTAATTACATTTCTGAAAGGGAGGTCAGAGAAACAGGTTGTAGAGAGACCAGTTTTACAAAGTAAACAGTTGCTGTAATTATGGTGGTGATTGTCTAACAATCCACAAGCACCAGCCACACCTATTGAAACTAGGGAAGAAACTGCCTAATGACGCTGTTCCCCCATTCAATGGCTCTTTACAGTGGCTGTTTCCTCACTTTTTCACCATGCTGGAAAATATTGAAGTAACATGCTTTGACCACAAATTCTACCTTACACTAATGTCAACCCTAACTTTAACCCTTACCCTAACCCTAAAGTAGTTCTGACTATATCACCACTTTGGTATGCTAATACACTGCTTATAAGCCATTATTAAATAGCTTGTTTCAGTAGTAGCTGTTTTTCATCTCCTCCCACTCCTCTCACCGTTGAGCACTCGGAGCACAGCGTTCCTGTTGTCCATGCGGGCCCTATAGAGAGAGACAGCCTTGTCAGAGCGCAGGGAGAAGGCTGCGGGCAGCGAGGCCACTAGGTTGAAGGACTCTGGCAGCCTCTGGCGAGGCAGCTCCCTGGGCTGGACCATAGGGGTGAAGGAAGTTGTGAAGGACTGGGGTGGGGGGCTGGACGGGGAGGATGGGGTAAAGGTCTTGGGTGGGGGGATAGGGGGGAGAGAGGGAGTCCTCACAGAGGAGAGAAAGTTTGAGGAGGGGTGGGAGTGAGTTGGGGAGAAGGTAGAGTAGGAGGGGGCATCGAGAGAAATAGTCTCATGTTCCAGGGGGTTGATACCCAGAGGAGCTGCGGAGTGGCAGGGAAGGATGAATAGAGAGAGGAGGGGAGGACAGAGAGAGGAAGAGGTTATTACCTGACGTTTAGAAGTAGATAGCTACATTATAATAACAGGCTTGATTCTGTTCATTACTAGCCTGTGCAAATAGAATAAGCGCCTATGTTGTTGACATAGACAGAAACATACACACTCATTACCTCAAATTACCTACAGTGTTTCACTATGAAAACAGTCTTTCAAAGTCACATCCTTGAGCACAAATACACATACACACATACACACACACACTCACCATCAATGCCGTGCAGTTGTCTTCTGGAGCGCTGTGATCTGGACGTGGCCACAGTGTTCTGTGGTCGGATGCGGTCCACCTTCTCAGGACAGTACCGTAGCAGGATGATGAAGACCAGCACGACCAGGAAGCTAGCCAATAGGAGGATGGGCACGATGATCACTTCTTGCTCGTACACACTGATATCTGAGGAACAGATGTGAGCATTAAGACAACGAAAAGAGATAACTGTGTGTGTGTGTGTGTGTGTGTGTGTGTGTGTGTGTGTGTGTGTGTGTGTGTGTGTGTGTGTGTGTGTGTGTGTGTGTGTGTGTGTGTGTGTGTGTGTGTGTGTGTGTGTGTGTGTGTGTGTGTGTGTGTGTGTGTGTGTGTGTGTGTGTGTGTGTGTGTGTGTGTGTGTGTGTGTGTGTGTGTGTGTGTGTGTGTGTGTGTGTGTGTGTGTGTGTGTGTGTGTGTGTGTGTGTGTGTGTGTGTGTGTGTGTGTGTGTGTGTGTGTGTGTGTGTGTGTGTGTGTGTGTGTGTGTGTGTGTGTGTGTGTGTGTGTGTGTGTGTGTGTGTGTGTGTGTGTGTGTGTGTGTGTGTGTGTGTGTGTGTGTGTGTGTGTGTGTGTGTGTGTGTGTGTGTGTGTGTGTGTGTGTGTGTGTGTGTGTGTGTGTGTGTGTGTGTGTGTGTGTGTGTGTGTGTGTGTGTGTGTGTGTGTGTGTGTGTGTGTGTGTGTGTGTGTAACACTTACTACAGATGGTGTCTCCTGGTTGACAGCGGGAGTCCGCTTCTGACATTGAAGACATTCTAACAACAAAGCAAGGCAAAGTGGGTAAAACATGAGGCCTTGTAGGTTACAACATTGTACAGTACCAGTCAAAAGTTTGGACACCTACTCATTCAAGGGTTTGTCTTTATTTGACTATTTTCTACATTGTAGAATAATAGTGAAGACATCAAAACTATGAAAGAACACAAAAAAGTGTTAAACAAATCAAAATATATTTTATATTTGAGATTCTTCAATGTAGCCACCCTTTGCCTTGATGACAGCTTTGCACACCCTTGGCATTCTCTCAACCAGCTTCAAGAACAACAGTCCATCATCATTTTAAGACATGAAGGTCAGTCAATCCAGAAAAGATCAAGAACTTTGAAAGTTTCTTCAAGCTCACTGGTCACCATAGCAGCACCCACCCGTAGCACGCGCTCCAGCAGGTATATCTCACTGGTCACCCCCCGCCAATTCTTCCTTTGGCCGCATCTCCTTCCAGTTCTCTGCTGCCAATGACTGGAACGAACTGCAAAAATCTCTGAAGCTGGAGACTCTTACCTCCCTCACTAGCTTTAAGCACCAGCTGTCAGAGCAGCTCACAGATCACTGCACCTGTACATAGCTCATCTGTAAATAGCCCATCCAATCTACCTCATCCCCATACTGTATTTATTTATTTATCTTTCTCCTTTGTACCCCAGTATCTCAACTTGCAACTTTTCATCTTCTGCACGTCCTAACATTCCAGGTTTTAATTGCTATATTGTAATTACTTTGGCACCATAGCCTATTTATTGCCTTACCTCTCTTATCCTACCTCATTTGCACATGCTATATATAGATTTTTCAACTGTATTATTGATTGTATGTTTGTTTATTTCATGTGTAACTCTGTGTTGTTATGTGTGTCAAACTGCTTTGCTTTATCTTGGCCAGGTCGCAGTTGCAAATGAGAACATGTTCTCAACTAGCCTATCTGGTTAAATAAAGGTGAATTTTTTTTTTTATGTGCAGTCGCAAAAACCATCTTGCGCTATGAGGAAACTGGCTCTCATGAGGACCGCCACAGGAAAGGAAGACCCAGAGTTACCTCTGCTGCAGAGGACAAGTTCATTAGAGTTAACTGCACCTCAGATTGCAGCCCAAATAAATGCTTCACAAAGTTCAAGTAACAGACACATCTCAACATCAACTATTCAGAGGAGACTGCGTGAATCGGGCCTTCATGGTTGAATTTCTGCAAAGAAACCACTACTAAAGGACACCAAAAAGAAGAAGAGACTTGCTTGGGCCAAGAAACGCGAGCAATGGACATTAGACCAGTGGAAAATCGGTCCTTTGAGATATTTGGTTCTAACCTCTGTGTTTCTGTGAGATGCAGAGTAGGTGAACGGATGATCTACGCATGTGTGGTTCCCACCATGAAGCATGGAGGAGGAGATGTGATGGTGCTTTGCTGATGACACTGTCAGTGATTTATTTAGAATACAAGGCACACTTAATCAGCATGGCTACCACAGCATTCTGCAGCAATACACCATCCCATCTGATTTGCACTTAGAGGGACTATCATTTGTTTTTCAACAGGACAATGACCCAACACACCTCCAGGCTGTGTAAGGGCTATTTGACCAAGAAAGAGAGTGATGGAGTGCTGCATCAGAAATCCTAGCCTCCACAATCACCCGACCTCAACCCAATTGAGATGGTTTGGGATGAGTTGGACCGCAGAGTGAAGGAAAAGCAGCCAACAAGTGCTCAGCATGTGGAAACCCCTTCAAGACTGTTGGAAAAGCATTCCTCATGAAGCTGGTTGAGAGAATGCCTAGTGTGTGCAAAGCTATCATCAAGGCAAAGGGAGGCTACTTAGAAGAATCTCAAATATAAAATATATTTTGATTTGTTTAACAGTTTTTTGGTTACTACATGATTCCATATGTGTTATGTCATAGTTTGGTGTCTTCACTTTTATTCTATAATGTAGAAAATAGTACAAATAAATTCAAAACCTTGAATGAGTAGGTGTGTCCAAACGTTTGACTGGTACTGTATGTCAAGAGATGATATTCAATCAGGTTTAAAACAAGGTTTCAGTGGCAGACAGCTCAGTGCCTGGGAGAGGAATATTCACGTAACACATCCTCTGTTTATTTTTTTCCCATGATGAAAGGTCACACTTACACACATAACCCGCTTAAACATTAAAACACAAGAACGGATGAATCACATGAATGATGAACAACATCATCCTCACATGATGGCCAGTAATAGTGAGTTTCAAATCCTCTGTTTATAGTGGACTAACTAGATCAGATCCTGTGATGTGAATTAAGATTGAGATTATGATCACTTTATTCGTCAGGTGTACACAAAGTCCAACTGAAATTGGACTTCTGTTTTATCCCAACCACTCCCCCCGAAAGACACACGAGACAGATGTTTCCCCTTGCAGGAACCTAGCAAGTACCCTCAGAGATTCTCACAATCAATCTGAGGTGTGCCTAGACACTAATACAACTTGTGATTATCATAGACACACACCCAGTCACCTCCAATTTATTCAGAAATTGTACTAACTTAAAGGAAACCAATTGTACTAACTTAAAGGAAACCAATTGTACTAACTTAAAGGAAACCAATTGTACTAACTTAAAGGAAACCAATTGTACTAACTTAAAGGAAACCAATTGTACTAACTTTAAGGAAACCAATTGTCCTAACTTAAAGGAAACCAATTGTACTAACTTAAAGGAAACCAATTGTATTAACTTAAAGGAAACCAATTGTACTAACTTAAAGGAATCAAATTGTCTCTTTGTCCTGTCAAGTCTCTCTATTCTGCTCTCTCAAACTCCCCTCCCCGTTTCACTCTCACACACACAGCTCATTGTAGCTGTGAAGGCAAAATTATATGCCCAAGCTTCACAAAAGGGCACAACCTGGTATGAAGCATCACGTTGCAGGACCAATGCACATCTGTACACCTATGTGACACAGCATCTGGGGCTTCTGCCTGGTTTGGCATTAACACGTTACTACTGTTTTACTGCAGGCCAACTATGAAAATGTGTCTCCCAGTTACACAAGGAAACTAAATCTCCCGAACCACCTGTGTGTCAGTGCAGTGATTACTTAACTTGTCCGGCTGCATTTTTTCAACCAAGTAAAGCACAATGACACACACTCAGAGGAACACGCACAATCGCTCTCTATCGCGTATATACAGTAATGGAACCAAGATCTAGTTCAGACAAATTATAAAACAATCACATAGACAAAGTAAACACACAGTGTAGTCATCTTACCTCTCTCCCTCTGTGTGTGTGTGTGCCTCAGACCTTAAGAAATAAACCTTAACAATCCAGTGATATAATCATTGGCCCTTTCCGTCACAGAAAGCAACACATTTCATAGTTCCGTCAGTGTGTGTAGTCCAGGGTTAGTGTCGTGGTTTCTCTCCCATTCTCTCTCCTCTCAGGGGGTTTGTCAGGCTCACGGGATTACGGTTGTGCGGCTCTGTGTTTGTGTAAGTCACACGTTCAGTGTCGTCTCAACCCCGCCCTCATCACCTGCACTCCAGCCATCTTTCTCTCCCACCGTTTCTCACTCCATTTCCTCCCTCATCCAGGGAGTCTATCGTAATATTAAACCAGTTTAGTGGACTTCTCTCTGTAGAAGTTATTTCCCTCCTTATTCTGTCTTGACCTGTCAAACTCTCGTTGTGTTTGCTAGCCCTTTGTCAACTATCTTTTGTCTGGGGAAACAGGTCCTTCCACTTCTTTCTGTCCTCTTCCTTTTGTGTTGCATATCTGGCATCTAATCTTCCTAAAGCCTTGCTTGTCCTTACATGTAAATGTCAGGTTTCTTTGTGGCAGTAAAAGTGATTAGTGAAAAGACAGTCATCTATTTCAAAGAATACATTTCAGGCAGATTTAGAAAAAAGACAATTTCAAATCATATCTATAGTATTTATTAATCTTAATGAATTCCATACATGACAGTCCCAGTTTCATGTTTCAAGTCACAGTTTGGCAGCAGCAGGCTGGGGTCCCATCCACTTCTCTCCTAGAAGACAGAAGGATACGATTGGATAAGGTCTGTGCTGAGGTGAATCTTGATGGGCTCAAAGAGATGATAGTAATGATATTGGAACCAAAATTCAAAACAATAGAATCTACCATATTTAGCAACCAGGACGAAATAATGACTGTCTTGTGTGTTTACATACCGTTTGATAGCTAAATATATCAAAAGACTGAGGTGCATGACATAAAACGTGCACAATGACATGTGCCGTATTACAATAAGATGTACAGTATTGATTGCAGTCCTGTGGAGATCAGTTGGTAGAGCATGGCGACAGGGTTGTGGGTTCCATTCCCATGGGGACCAGCACAAAAAAAAGTATTAAAATGTATGCACTCACTACTGTAAGTCACTCTGGATAAGAGAGTCTGCTAAATGACGTAAAATTCCAAATTGCTGTAAGTATATAGCCTACAGTAATTGTTATCTTAAAGGTTGACTTTGGACACAAAACGGTCAAACTCCGCCCCTTTCTCAATTTGGGGTGTGACTTTGGTGGTTCGTTGATGCGTCATTCTGGTCATGCGCACCCCGCGACTGACGTAGCTAGTTCGTTAGCTAAGCTAGCCTGTAACTCCTCCAGTATGTGTTGACCTAATATCACAGGATTCGTTTTTGGACAGACGCTATAGAGATCGGTAAGAAATGGCACTTATGTACCTAAATATTGTATTCATCCAAATTGTATTTGTTTTTAAGCATTACATGCCCTGGTATAATGGTTCATTGATAAGTCATATTGGTTAAAGTCTATTCTATAATATGCTATTTGTGAATATTCTGATGCAGCCAAAGTGGGAGTTTATGCAGGAACATGACATCTTATGATGCCAGAGGAAGTGTGGGCTCACCTATGCAGTGGGCAATGAGCTCAAACCGGTCAGAGCCAAAGAACACCTCCGCCTTTCCATTCACATGACACACAGCCAGAGGAAAACCAAAGGCCTGAGGTAGAGAGTACAGAGACAAGGTGAGATAGCAAAAGAAGTGAATGTACTGATGCTGATGGCTGCTATTATCATTAACAGCCATCTAAACCATCTACATGTATGGGGTGGGGTTGGTTGGGAGGGAACAGGGAGAGGAGGGGGAGACACTGACCCTATGGTCCAGTGCTTCCTGGGTGGATCTCTTCAGCTTGTCTTTGATTTCCTTAGAGGTGGACAGTTTCAGCAGCTCTTCCACCTCACAGGCTGAGAGCCCCGCCTTCATGGCTGCCTGGAAAAAAACATGAATCACATTAAACAAACAACCTGCAATGTTCAACTCCGTCACGCCACCATCTAACCAGACCCAATCTCAAAATGCTCTAGGAGGATTATGCCCTCCACTAGTGCAATTACATTAGTGTTGGGAGATAGCACTTATTTAACAGATATTATATGAAAGGCACATGTGACTAACACTAGACAGATGAATGGAGAGAAGCCTTGAACTCAAGCTACAGCGACTGAGTACTTCCAGGTACCTCAGAGAGTGATGCAGGCTGGGTAATGTCTTTGTCTTGGCTCCAGATCCTCATCCACAGCTCCCGTGACACCTGCTCTACCTGCTTATCTCCTCCCACCTCCCTCTCCTGTACCGCCGCCACAAAGCGCATGGCAGACAGCGAGCCTGGGACAGACAAATACAGTGGGGCAAAAAAGTATTTAGTCAGCCACCAATTGTGCACGTTCTCCCACTTAAAAAGATGAGAGAGGCCTGTAATTTTCATCATAGGTAGTACTCTTCAAATATCCAGAAAATCACATTGTAAGATTTTCACCTTTTTTAAACATGGCCTCAAAGGGGTCAGCAGGGGGACTGATGGGGACCTGGAAGTACTGGGCTAGACGGTGCAGGTCTGTGGTCATATACAGGAACTTGTTTGGGACCAGACCTGGGGGCTTATTACCTGGAATACAGGATAAAAGTACAGACTTTACATCACAATGCAGATGACTTAATAATGACTAATGACTTAATGGCTGACTGACAACATGTGCAATGTAAACATAACAATCCATCCATAGCCTATTGTGAAGCCTGGTTTGTGTAATGTTGATCTTAGCTACTTACCTGATCCTTGCATGATGCCACCCAGGAACGCAGGACGTAGTTTAAGGTCAATGTTCCACACATTTCTGTAACGGCACATGACCTAAAGATCGGATACATGCATGCACAATGATCAGTCAATGCATATAACTCTACGTCTGAAATTTAAAAATGTACAATCTTAAGCCGAGCTGCCCATCCCTCTTCCTGGAGATCTACTGTCCTGTAGGTTTTCAGTCCAACCCTAGTTTAGCATACCTGATTCAGCTATTTAAGATCTTGTTGAGCAGCTAATTAGTAGAATCAAGTGTGTTAAATTAGGGTTGGACTGAAAACCAACAGGATAGTAGATCTCCAGGAAGAGGGTTGGGCCCTGATGTAAAGACACTAACCTCAAAGCCAAGCCATGAGTAGGGAGAGACCACGTCATAAAACAGTTCAATCACTTTCCTAGAACTTGCCATCTGAAGGATTTTTTTTTGTATTATTGCAACAATAATAACAATATTACACATCAATACAGGGACAATGAAATACTAGAACACCATGCAAACCCCCCCGAAAAAAATATAATTCAGGACATCATTAATGTGTGGATACAGTAACATCCGTGTAACATTGTTATCGCACTGCAAGTAAAAACGTTCCTGTAGCCAAAAGATGTAGCTAGTTGTAACATTCGTGTAACATTGTTATTCCAAGTAAAAACATTTCTGTAGCCACAAACACTTAGTTATAACGTTATTTTGTGGGGTAAATTAAAACGTTCTATCTTACGTCATTGTAAATTATGTGCACGTTACCTTTGACCACCAGCTAGATGTCCGTCTGTCAAAGAAAAAACAGTCAAAGTTCAACCATTGAAAACATTCAAATGCACTTTGAACTCTGAATGTTTTCAAGTTTAGAAATGAGTACATATGCACCAAAAGATCATTCAAATTACCCGTGCAAAAGTCAACAACTTTGTTCTTTCGTTGTGTATTTCAAGGATACATGTAAACTAACAATAAAGACGCTAATTTGGAGCCGCTTTAGATAACGCGAATAGAATTAGCTGCAGTCTAGCGCGCAGTGCTTCTGGGTCATTGGTAGATGGGATACATTGTGTTACATTACGTTTAATAAAGTAGTTTTACTTTCTAAAGTAGTTTTACTAGCTAATCCTAATCCTTTTCCTAACCTTAACCTAATTATCATAACCTGCTACGTTAATTATCATAGCCTGCTGCGAAAAGTAAATTATAGTAAATTGTGACATAAACTGAAACCGTGTTTGTTTATTTTATACATTCTTCTTCAAATTTTATTGGCGAATCGCAACCAACTGATATGTGCATACACTGCCACCTACTGCCCTGGAGTGTGATACCGGTCACGACCTACCGTACCACTAGACATTCTTCTACCGCTTTGCTCGTTTTGATACAAAAACACTGCCCTAGTTTGCAGCCATCCACTAAAAATATAAAGTGCAACATGTAAAGTGCTGGTCCTATGTTTCATGAGCTGAAATAAAAGATCTCAGAAATGTTTCATACTAAAAAAAGCTTATTTCTCTAAACTGTTGTGCACAAATTTGTTTACATCTGTGTTAGTGAGCATTTTATCCTTTGTCAAGATAATCCATCCACTTATCTCAGTTGCTAGCTGTGCCACTAGAGATCCTGGTTCGAGTCCAGGCTCTGTCGTAGCCGTCCGTGACTGGGAGACCCATGGGGCGGCGCACAATTGGCCCAGCATCATTCGGGTTAGGGGGGGTTTGGCCGGCTGGGATGTACTTGTCCCATCGCGCTCTAGCGACTCCTGTGGCGGGCCGGGCGCATGCACGCTGACACGGTCGCCAGGTGCACGGTGTTTCCTCCATCACATTGGTGTGGCTGGCTCAGGGTTAAGTGGGCATTGTGTCAAGAAGCACTGCGACTTGGTTGGGTCGTGTTTCGGAGGACGCATGGCTCTCGACCTTCGCCTCTCACAGGAGTTGCAACGATGCGACAAGACTGGAGCTACCAATTGGATACCACGAAATTGGGGAGAAGACAGTATTTCTGTCTGAAACTCTCATTCTGATTGACTGGGCCTGGCCTTCCAGTTGTTGGGCCTGGCTCCCAAGTGGGTGGGCCTATGTCCTCCCAAGCCCACCCATGGCTGCGCCCCTGCCCAGTAATGAAATCCACAGATTAAGGCCTAATTCATTTATTTCAATTCACTGACTTCCTTATTATTTTTCTTAAAACTAAATTGTTGGTTAAGGGCTTGTAAGTAAACATTTCACGATAAGGTGCATTCAACGATCGCTGCAACTGTACATAGTCTATCGGTAAATAGCCCACCCAACTTTACCTACCTCATCCCCATACTGTTTATATTTATTTACTTTTCTGCTCTTTTGCACACCAATATCTCTACCTGTACATGACCATCTGATCATTTTGTCACTCCAGTGTTAATCTGCAAAATTGTAATTATTCGCCTACCTCCTCATGCCTTTTGCACACAATGTATATAGACTCTTTTTTTTCTACTGTGTTATTGACCATGTGTAACTATGTGTTGTCTGTTCACACTGCTATGCTTTATCTTGGCCAGGTCGCAGTTGCAAATGAGAACTTGTTCTCAACTAGCCTACCTGGTTTAATAAAGGTGAGAAAAAAAACGCATGTGACAAATCAATTTTGATTTGATTTTATGTACTAAAGTCGATTTCATCCACACTTGCGTTAGTCCCCTCACGTGGTGATTGGCATTTATGCTGTGACAATGAAAAGGCAGAAGATAGACCTACAGTAGGTTTTAGCAGGGACGTTGGGTAGGATGACCTGATTTGTAACTATGAAAATCATTTTGTCAAACAGATTGCGAACCCAAAAGAGTACATTTAATTCTAGAGGGGATACAAAAAAATATAAAACAGTTTGGGTAGAGTGTAGGGGCAGTTTTATGGAGTATTTTCTTCGGGAGATTTTATTAGCTATTTACTTTATTTAGTCTGATTAGTGGAACAATTCTCATTCTTAACAATGGGCTAAAATATAGGGTAATTACTGTGCGTGTCAGCAAGAACACTACTGTCACCCCCACACGTATTTTAGTATTCCACTTCTTTCCAGTTTTGCCAGCGAAATCTCATATCTGAAATCTGATATGCCTACTTGTGTCTTTGAAAATGAATTATATGAGGCTATGTATTTTTTGCCAGTTATGGACAGTTTTAAATAAGTCATACATTGCATTGGATATTAAATGCTCCAGGAATCAAATATCATTTTTAACATTTTAGTATTGTGCACATGCTAGGCAGAGATGGTAGGTGGACTCACAACTCATAAACACATCACATAATGTCTATGTAGAGTAAAAAGACGGCAAGGATCTTCAACTAATAGTCATAAACCACCTGAATATTGATCTTCAACTAGTAGTCATAAACCACCTGAATATTGATCTTCAACTAATAGTCATAAACCACCTGAATATTGATCTTCAACTAGTTGTCATAAACCACCTGAATATTGATCTTCAACTAATAGTCATAAACCACCTGAATATTGATCTTCAACTAGTAGTCATAAACCACCTGAATATTGATCTTCAACTAATAGTCATAAACCACCTGAATATTGATCTTCAACTAATAGTCATAAACCACCTGAATATTGATCTTCACTAATAGTCATAAACCACCTGAATATTGATCTTCAACTAGTTGTCATAAACCACCTGAATATTGATCTTCAACTAATAGTCATAAACCACCTGAATATTGATATTCAACTAATAGTCATAAACCACCTGAATATTGATCTTCAACTAGTTGTCATAAACCACCTGAATATTGATCTTCAACTAGTTGTCATAAACCACCTGAATATTGATCTTCAACTAATAGTCATAAACCACCTGAATATTGATATTCAACTAATAGTCATAAACCACCTGAATATTGATCTTCAACTAGTAGTCATAAACCACCTGAATATTGATATTAAACTAGTTGTCAAAACCACCTGAATATTGATCATAAAAACCACCTGAATATTGATCTTCAACTAATAGTCATAAATATTGATCTTCAACTAATAGTCATAAACCACCTGAATATTGATCCACCTGAATAATATTGATCTTCAACTAATAGTCATAAACCACCTGAATATTGATCTTCAACTAATAGTCATAAACCACCTGAATATTGATCTTCAACTAATAGTCATAAACCACCTGAATATTGATCTTCAACTAATAGTCATAAACCACCTGAATATTGATCTTCAACTACCCACCTGAATATTGATCTTCAACTAATAGTCATAAACCACCTGAATATTGATCTTCAACTAATAGTCATAAACCACCTGAATATTGATCTTCAACTAGTAGTCATAAACCACCTCTTCAACTAAAGTCATAAACCACCTGAATATTGATCTTCAACTAATAGTCATAAACCACCTGAATATTGATCTTCAACTAATAGTCATAAACCACCTGAATATTGATCTTCAACTAAAGTCATAAACCACCTGAATATTGATCTTCAACTAATAGTCATAAACCACCTGAATATTGATCTTCAACTAGTCATCATGAATATTGATCTTCATAAAGTCATAAACCACCTGAATATTGATCTTCAACTAGTTGTCATAAACCACCTGAATATTGATCTTCAACTAATAGTCATAAACCACCTGAATATTGATATTCAACTAATAGTCATAAACCACCTGAATATTGATCTTCAACTAATAGTCATAAACCACCTGAATATTGATCTTCAACTAGTAGTCATAAACCACCTGAATATTGATCTTCAACTAATAGTCATAAACCACCTGAATATTGATCTTCAACTAGTAGTCATAAACCACCTGAATATTGATCTTCTTCATAAACCACCTGAATATTGATCTTCAACTAGTCATAAACCACCTGAATATTGATCTTCAACTAGTAGTCATAAACCACCTGAATATTGATCTTCAACTAATAGTCATAAACCACCTGAATATTGATCTTCAACTAGTAGTCATAAACCACCTGAATATTGATCTTCAACTAATAGTCATAAACCACCTGAATATTGATCTTCAACTAATAGTCATAAACCACCTGAATATTGATCTACACTAATAGTCATAAACCACCTGAATATTGATCTTCAACTAGTTGTCATAAACCACCTGAATATTGATCTTCAACTAATAGTCATAAACCACCTGAATATTGATATTCAACTAATAGTCATAAACCACCTGAATATTGATCTTCAACTAGTTGTCATAAACCACCTGAATATTGATCTTCAACTAATAGTCATAAACCACCTGAATATTGATCTTCAACTAGTAGTCATAAACCACCTGAATATTGATCTTCAACTAATAGTCATAAACCACCTGAATATTGATCTTCAACTAATAGTCATAAACCACCTGAATATTGATCTTCAACTAATAGTCATAAACCACCTGAATATTGATCTTCAACTAATAGTCATAAACCACCTGAATATTGATCTTCAACTAGTAGTCATAAACCACCTGAATATTGATCTTCAACTAATAGTCATAAACCACCTGAATATTGATCTTCAACTAGTAGTCATAAACCACCTGAATATTGATCTTCAACTAGTTGTCATAAACCACCTGAATATTGATCTTCAACTAATAGTCATAAACCACCTGAATATTGATATTCAACTAGTAGTCATAAACCACCTGAATATTGATCTTCAACTAGTAGTCATAAACCACCTGAATATTGATCTTCAACTAATAGTCATAAACCACCTGAATATTGATCTTCAACTAATAGTCATAAACCACCTGAATATTGATTTTCAACTAATAGTCATAAACCACCTGAATATTGATCTTCAACTAATAGTCATAAACCACCTGAATATTGATCTTCAACTAATAGTCATAAAACACCTGAATATTGATATTCAACTAATAGTCATAAACCACCTGAATATTGATCTTCAACTAATAGTCATAAACCACCTGAATATTGATCTTCAACTAATAGTCATAAACCACCTGAATATTGATCTTCAACTAATAGTCATAAAACACCTGAATATTGATATTCAACTAATAGTCATAAACCACCTGAATATTGATCTTCAACTAATAGTCATAAACCACCTGAATATTGATCTTCAACTAATAGTCATAAACCACCTGAATATTGATCTTCAACTAATAGTCATAAACCACCTGAATATTGATCTTCAAAACCACCTGAATATTGATAGTCATAAACCACCTGAATATTGATCTTCATCTAATAGTCATAAACCACCTGAATATTGATCTTCAACTAGTAGTCATAAACCACCTGAATATTGATCTTCAACTAGTAGTCATAAACCACCTGAATATTGATCTTCAACTAGTAGTCATAAACCACCTGAATATTGATCTTCATCTAATAGTCATAAACCACCTGAATATTGATCTTCAACTAGTAGTCATAAACCACCTGAATATTGATCTTCAACTAATAGTCATAAACCACCTGAATATTGATCTTCAACTAATAGTCATAAACCACCTGAATATTGATCTTCATCTAATAGTCATAAACCACCTGAATATTGATCTTCAACTAATAGTCATAAACCACCTGAATATTGATCTTCATCTAATAGTCATAAACCACCTGAATATTGATCTTCAACTAAACCACCTGAATATTGATCTTCAACTAGTAGTCATAAACCACCTGAATATTGATCTTCAACTAATAGTCATAAACCACCTGAATATTGATCTTCAACTAATAGTCATAAAACACCTGAATATTGATCTTCAACTAATAGTCATAAACCACCTGAATATTGATCTTCAACTAGTAGTCATAAACCACCTGAATATTGATATTCAACTAGTAGTCATAAACCACCTGAATATTGATCTTCAACTAATAGTCATAAACCACCTGAATATTGATCTTCAACTAGTAGTCATAAACCACCTGAATATTGATCTTCAACTAGTTGTTATAAACCACCTGAATATTGATATTCAACTAGTTGTTATAAACCACCTGAATAATGATATTCAACTAATAGTCATAAACCACCTGAATATTGATCTTCAACTAATAGTCATAAACCACCTGAATATTGATCTTCAACTAATAGTCATAAACCACCTGAATATTGATCTTCAACTAGTAGTCATAAACCACCTGAATATTGATCTTCAACTAATAGTCATAAACCACCTGAATATTGATCTTCAACTAGAATATTGATCATAAAAACCACCTGAATATTGATCTTCATCTAATAGTCATAAACCACCTGAATATTGATCTTCAACTAGTAGTCATAAACCACCTGAATATTGATCTTCAACTAATAGTCATAAACCACCTGAATATTGATCTTCAACTAGTAGTCATAAACCACCTGAATATTGATCTTCAACTAATAGTCATAAACCACCTGAATATTGATCTTCAACTAGTAGTCATAAACCACCTGAATATTGATCTTCAACTAATAGTCATAAACCACCTGAATATTGATCTTCAACTAATAGTCATAAACCACCTGAATATTGATCTTCAACTAATAGTCATAAACCACCTGAATATTGATCTTCAACTAGTTGTCATAAACCACCTGAATATTGATCTTCAACTAATAGTCATAAACCACCTGAATATTGATATTCAACTAATAGTCATAAACCACCTGAATATTGATCTTCAACTAGTTGTCATAAACCACCTGAATATTGATCTTCAACTAGTTGTCATAAACCACCTGAATATTGATCTTCAACTAATAGTCATAAACCACCTGAATATTGATATTCAACTAATAGTCATAAACCACCTGAATATTGATCTTCAACTAATAGTCATAAACCACCTGAATATTGATATTAAACTAGTTGTCATAAACCACCTGAATATTGATCTTCAACTAATAGTCATAAACCTCCTGAATATTGATCTTCAACTAATAGTCATAAACCACCTGAATATTGATATTCAACTAATAGTCATAAACCACCTGAATATTGATCTTCAACTAGTAGTCATAAACCACCTGAATATTGATCTTCAACTAGTTGTCATAAACCACCTGAATATTGATCTTCAACTAATAGTCATAAACCACCTGAATATTGATCTTCAACTAATAGTCATAAACCACCTGAATATTGATCTTCAACTAATAGTCATAAACCACCTGAATATTGATCTTCAACTAATAGTCATAAACCACCTGAATATTGATCTTCAACTAATAGTCATAAACCACCTGAATATTGATATTCAACTAATAGTCATAAACCACCTGAATATTGATCTTCAACTAATAGTCATAAACCACCTGAATATTGATCTTCAACTAGTAGTCATAAACCACCTGAATATTGATCTTCAACTAATAGTCATAAACCACCTGAATATTGATCTTCAACTAGTAGTCATAAACCACCTGAATATTGATCTTCAACTAATAGTCATAAACCACCTGAATATTGATCTTCAACTAGTTGTCATAAACCACCTGAATATTGATCTTCAACTAATAGTCATAAACCACCTGAATATTGATCTTCAACTAGTAGTCATAAACCACCTGAATATTGATCTTCAACTAATAGTCATAAACCACCTGAATATTGATCTTCAACTAATAGTCATAAACCACCTGAATATTGATCTTCAACTAATAGTCATAAACCACCTGAATATTGATCTTCAACTAGTTGTCATAAACCACCTGAATATTGATCTTCAACTAATAGTCATAAACCACCTGAATATTGATCTTCAACTAATAGTCATAAACCACCTGAATATTGATCTTCAACTAGTAGTCATAAACCACCTGAATATTGATCTTCAACTAGTTGTCATAAACCACCTGAATATTGATCTTCAACTAATAGTCATAAACCACCTGAATATTGATCTTCAACTAATAGTCATAAACCACCTGAATATTGATCTTCAACTAGTTGTCATAAACCACCTGAATATTGATCTTCAACTAGTAGTCATAAACCACCTGAATATTGATCTTCAACTAATAGTCATAAACCTCCTGAATATTGATCTTCAACTAATAGTCATAAACCACCTGAATATTGATATTCAACTAATAGTCATAAACCACCTGAATATTGATCTTCAACTAGTAGTCATAAACCACCTGAATATTGATCTTCAACTAGTTGTCATAAACCACCTGAATATTGATCTTCAACTAATAGTCATAAACCACCTGAATATTGATCTTCAACTAATAGTCATAAACCACCTGAATATTGATCTTCAACCAGTAGTCAGTCATAAACCACCTGAATATTGATCTTCAACTAGTTGTCATAAACCACCTGAATATTGATCTTCAACTAGTAGTCATAAACCACCTGAATATTGATCTTCAACTAGTAGTCATAAACCACCTGAATATTGATCTTCAACTAGTAGTCATAAACCACCTGAATATTGATCTTCAACTAATAGTCATAAACCACCTGAATATTGATATTCAACTAGTTGTTATAAACCACCTGAATATTGATATTCAACTAGTTGTCATAAACCACCTGAATATTGATCTTCAACTAATAGTCATAAACCACCTGAATATTGATCTTCAACTAATAGTCATAAACCACCTGAATATTGATCTTCAACTAATAGTCATAAACCACCTGAATATTGATCTTCAACTAGTAGTCATAAACCACCTGAATATTGATCTTCAACTAATAGTCATAAACCACCTGAATATTGATCTTCAACTAGTTGTCATAAACCACCTGAATATTGATCTTCAACTAATAGTCATAAACCACCTGAATATTGATCTTCAACTAGTAGTCATAAACCACCTGAATATTGATCTTCAACTAATAGTCATAAACCACCTGAATATTGATCTTCAACTAGTAGTCATAAACCACCTGAATATTGATCTTCAACTAATAGTCATAAACCACCTGAATATTGATCTTCAACTAATAGTCATAAACCACCTGAATATTGATCTTCAACTAATAGTCATAAACCACCTGAATATTGATCTTCAACTAGTAGTCATAAACCACCTGAATATTGATCTTCAACTAGTAGTCATAAACCACCTGAATATTGATCTTCAACTAATAGTCATAAACCACCTGAATATTGATCTTCAACTAATAGTCATAAACCACCTGAATATTGATCTTCAACTAGTAGTGTCATAAACCACCTGAATATTGATCTTCAACTAGTAGTCATAAACCACCTGAATATTGATCTTCAACTAGTAGTCATAAACCACCTGAATATTGATCTTCAACTAGTAGTCATAAACCACCTGAATATTGATCTTCAACTAGTAGTCATAAACCACCTGAATATTGATCTTCAACTAATAGTCATAAACCACCTGAATATTGATATTCAACTAGTATGTCATAAACCACCTGAATATTGATCTTCAACTAAAAACCACCTGAATATTGATCTTCAACTAATAGTCATAAACCACCTGAATATTGATCTTCAACTAATAGTCATAAACCACCTGAATATTGATCTTCAACTAATAGTCATAAACCACCTGAATATTGATCTTCAACTAAATAAACCACCTGAATATTGATCTTCAACTAATAGTCATAAACCACCTGAATATTGATCTTCAACTAGTTGTCATAAACCACCTGAATATTGATCTTCAACTAATAGTCATAAACCACCTGAATATTGATCTTCAACTAGTTGTCATAAACCACCTGAATATTGATATTCAACTAGTTGTCATAAACCGCCTGAATATTGATCTTCAACTAATAGTCATAAACCACCTGAATATTGATCTTCAACTAATAGTCATAAACCACCTGAATATTGATCTTCAACTAGTTGTTATAAACCACCTGAATATTGATATTCAACTAGTTGTCATAAACCACCTGAATATTGATCTTCAACTAATAGTCATAAACCACCTGAATATTGATATTCAACTAGTTGTCATAAACCACCTGAATATTGATCTTCAACTAATAGTCATAAACCACCTGAATATTGATCTTCAACTAGTTGTCATAAACCACCTGAATATTGATCTTCAACTAATAGTCATAAACCACCTGAATATTGATCTTCAACTAGTAGTCATAAACCACCTGAATATTGATCTTCAACTAATAGTCATAAACCACCTGAATATTGATCTTCAACTAGTTGTTATAAACCACCTGAATATTGATATTCAACTAGTTGTCATAAACCACCTGAATATTGATCTTCAACTAATAGTCATAAACCACCTGAATATTGATATTCAACTAGTTGTCATAAACCACCTGAATATTGATCTTCAACTAATAGTCATAAACCACCTGAATATTGATCTTCAACTAGTAGTCATAAACCACCTGAATATTGATCTTCAACTAATAGTCATAAACCACCTGAATATTGATCTTCAACTAGTAGTCATAAACCACCTGAATATTGATCTTCAACTAATAGTCATAAACCACCTGAATATTGATATTCAACTAGTTGTTATAAACCACCTGAATATTGATATTCAACTAGTTGTCATAAACCACCTGAATATTGATCTTCAACTAATAGTCATAAACCACCTGAATATTGATATTCAACTAGTTGTCATAAACCACCTGAATATTGATCTTCAACTAATAGTCATAAACCACCTGAATATTGATCTTCAACTAGTAGTCATAAACCACCTGAATATTGATCTTCAACTAGTTGTCATAAACCACCTGAATATTGATCTTCAACTAGTTGTCATAAACCACCTGAATATTGATCTTCAACTAGTAGTCATAAACCACCTGAATATTGATCTTCAACTAATAGTCATAAACCACCTGAATATTGATATTCAACTAGTTGTCATAAACCACCTGAATATTGATCTTCAACTAGTAGTCATAAACCACCTGAATATTGATCTTCAACTAATAGTCATAAACCACCTGAATATTGATCTTCAACTAGTAGTCATAAACCACCTGAATATTGATCTTCAACTAATAGTCATAAACCACCTGAATATTGATCTTCAACTAGTAGTCATAAACCACCTGAATATTGATCTTCAACTAATAGTCATAAACCACCTGAATATTGATCTTCAACTAATAGTCATAAACCACCTGAATATTGATCTTCAACTAGTAGTCATAAACCACCTGAATATTGATCTTCAACTAGTAGTCATAAACCACCTGAATATTGATCTTCAACTAGTAGTCATAAACCACCTGAATATTGATCTTCAACTAATAGTCATAAACCACCTGAATATTGATATTCAACTAGTTGTTATAAACCACCTGAATATTGATATTCAACTAGTTGTCATAAACCGCCTGAATATTGATCTTCAACTAATAGTCATAAACCACCTGAATATTGATCTTCAACTAATAGTCATAAACCACCTGAATATTGATCTTCAACTAGTTGTCATAAACCACCTGAATATTGATCTTCAACTAGTAGTCATAAACCACCTGAATATTGATCTTCAACTAATAGTCATAAACCACCTGAATATTGATATTCAACTAGTTGTCATAAACCACCTGAATATTGATCTTCAACTAATAGTCATAAACCACCTGAATATTGATCTTCAACTAGTTGTCATAAACCACCTGAATATTGATCTTCAACTAATAGTCATAAACCACCTGAATATTGATCTTCAACTAATAGTCATAAACCACCTGAATATTGATATTCAACTAGTTGTCATAAACCACCTGAATATTGATCTTCAACTAATAGTCATAAACCACCTGAATATTGATCTTCAACTAGTAGTCATAAACCACCTGAATATTGATCTTCAACTAGTTGTCATAAACCACCTGAATATTGATCTTCAACTAGTTGTCATAAACCACCTGAATATTGATCTTCAACTAATAGTCATAAACCACCTGAATATTGATGAATATTTCAACTAGTAGTCATAAACCACCTGAATATTGATCTTCAACTAATAGTCATAAACCACCTGAATATTGATCTTCAACTAGTAGTCATAAACCACCTGAATATTGATCTTCAACTAGTAGTCATAAACCACCTGAATATTGATCTTCAACTAGTAGTCATAAACCACCTGAATATTGATCTTCAACTAGTAGTCATAAACCACCTGAATATTGATCTTCAACTAATAGTCATAAACCACCTGAATATTGATCTTCAACTAATAGTCATAAACCACCTGAATATTGATCTTCAACTAGTAGTCATAAACCACCTGAATATTGATCTTCAACTAATAGTCATAAACCACCTGAATATTGATCTTCAACTAGTAGTCATAAACCACCTGAATATTGATCTTCAACTAGTAGTCATAAACCACCTGAATATTGATCTTCAACTAGTAGTCATAAACCACCTGAATATTGATCTTCAACTAGTAGTCATAAACCACCTGAATATTGATCTTCAACTAAACCATAAACCACCTGAATATTGATCTTCAACTAGTAGTCATAAACCACCTGAATATTGATCTTCAACTAGTAGTCATAAACCACCTGAATATTGATCTTCAACTAATAGTCATAAACCACCTGAATATTGATCTTCAACTAATAGTCATAAACCACCTGAATATTGATCTTCAACTAATAGTCATAAACCACCTGAATATTGATCTTCAACTAGTAGTCATAAACCACCTGAATATTGATCTTCAACTAATAGTCATAAACCACCTGAATATTGATCTTCAACTAGTAGTCATAAACCACCTGAATATTGATCTTCAACTAATAGTCATAAACCACCTGAATATTGATCTTCAACTAGTAGTCATAAACCACCTGAATATTGATCTTCAACTAGTAGTCATAAACCACCTGAATATTGATCTTCAACTAGTAGTCATAAACCACCTGAATATTGATCTTCAACTAATAGTCATAAACCACCTGAATATTGATCTTCAACTAGTAGTCATAAACCACCTGAATATTGATCTTCAACTAATAGTCATAAACCACCTGAATATTGATCTTCAACTAGTTGTCATAAACCACCTGAATATTGATCTTCAACTAGTTGTCATAAACCACCTGAATATTGATCTTCAACTAAACCCACCTGAATATTGATATTCAACTAGTTGTCATAAACCACCTGAATATTGATCTTCAACTAATAGTCATAAACCACCTGAATATTGATCTTCAACTAGTTATTGTCATAAACCACCTGAATATTGATCTTCAACTAATAGTCATAAACCACCTGAATATTGATCTTCAACTAGTAGTCATAAACCACCTGAATATTGATCTTCAACTAATAGTCATAAACCACCTGAATATTGATCTTCAACTAGTTGTCATAAACCACCTGAATATTGATCTTCAACTAGTAGTCATAAACCACCTGAATATTGATCTTCAACTAATTCATAAACCACCTGAATATTGATCTTCAACTAATAGTCATAAACCACCTGAATATTGATCTTCAACTAGTAGTCATAAACCACCTGAATATTGATCTTCAACTAATAGTCATAAACCACCTGAATATTGATCTTCAACTAATAGTCATAAACCACCTGAATATTGATCTTCAACTAGTAGTCATAAACCACCTGAATATTGATCTTCAACTAATAGTCATAAACCACCTGAATATTGATATTCAACTAGTTGTCATAAACCACCTGAATATTGATCTTCAACTAGTAGTCATAAACCACCTGAATATTGATCTTCAACTAATAGTCATAAACCACCTGAATATTGATCTTCAACTAGTAGTCATAAACCACCTGAATATTGATCTTCAACTAATAGTCATAAACCACCTGAATATTGATCTTCAACTAGTAGTCATAAACCACCTGAATATTGATCTTCAACTAGTAGTCATAAACCACCTGAATATTGATCTTCAACTAGTAGTCATAAACCACCTGAATATTGATCTTCAACTAATAGTCATAAACCACCTGAATATTGATATTCAACTACATAAACCACCTGAATATTGATCTTCAACTAGTAGTCATAAACCACCTGAATATTGATCTTCAACTAGTAGTCATAAACCACCTGAATATTGATCTTCAACTAATAGTCATAAACCACCTGAATATTGATCTTCAACTAGTAGTCATAAACCACCTGAATATTGATCTTCAACTAATAGTCATAAACCACCTGAATATTGATCTTCAACTAGTAGTCATAAAACCACCTGAATATTGATCTTCAACTAATAGTCATAAACCACCTGAATATTGATCTTCAACTAATAGTCATAAACCACCTGAATATTGATCTTCAACTAGTAGTCATAAACCACCTGAATATTGATCTTCAACTAGTAGTCATAAACCACCTGAATATTGATCTTCAACTAACATAAACCACCTGAATATTGATCTTCAACTAATAGTCATAAACCACCTGAATATTGATATTCAACTAGTTGTTATAAACCACCTGAATATTGATATTCAACTAGTTGTCATAAACCACCTGAATATTGATCTTCAACTAATAGTCATAAACCACCTGAATATTGATCTTCAACTAAAGTCATAAACCACCTGAATATTGATCTTCAACTAGTAGTCATAAACCACCTGAATATTGATCTTCAACTAATAGTCATAAACCACCTGAATATTGATCTTCAACTAATAGTCATAAACCACCTGAATATTGATATTCAACTAATAGTCATAAAACACCTGAATATTGATATTCAACTAATAGTCATAAACCACCTGAATATTGATCTTCAACTAGTAGTCATAAACCACCTGAATATTGATCTTCAACTAGTAGTCATAAACCACCTGAATATTGATCTTCAACTAATAGTCATAAACCACCTGAATATTGATCTTCAACTAGTTGTCATAAACCACCTGAATATTGATCTTCAACTAATAGTCATAAACCACCTGAATATTGATCTTCAACTAGTAGTCATAAACCACCTGAATATTGATCTTCAACTAGTAGTCATAAACCACCTGAATATTGATCTTCAACTAGTTGTCATAAACCACCTGAATATTGATCTTCAACTAATAGTCATAAACCACCTGAATATTGATCTTCAACTAATAAACCACCTGAATATTGATCTTCAACTAGTAGTCATAAACCACCTGAATATTGATCTTCATCTAATAGTCATAAACCACCTGAATATTGATCTTCAACTAGTAGTCATAAACCACCTGAATATTGATCTTCAACTAATAGTCATAAACCACCTGAATATTGATCTTCAACTAGTAGTCATAAACCACCTGAATATTGATCTTCAACTAGTAGTCATAAACCACCTGAATATTGATCTTCAACTAATAGTCATAAACCACCTGAATATTGATCTTCAACTAGTAGTCATAAACCACCTGAATATTGATCTTCAACTAGTAGTCATAAACCACCTGAATATTGATCTTCAACTAGTAGTCATAAACCACCTGAATATTGATCTTCAACTAATAGTCATAAACCACCTGAATATTGATCTTCAACTAGTAGTCATAAACCACCTGAATATTGATCTTCAACTAGTAGTCATAAACCACCTGAATATTGATCTTCAACTAGTAGTCATAAACCACCTGAATATTGATCTTCAACTAATAGTCATAAACCACCTGAATATTGATATTCAACTAGTGATAAACCACCTGAATATTGATCTTCAACTAGTTGTCATAAACCACCTGAATATTGATCTTCAACTAGTAGTCATAAACCACCTGAATATTGATCTTCAACTAGTAGTCATAAACCACCTGAATATTGATCTTCAACTAATAGTCATAAACCACCTGAATATTGATCTTCAACTAGTAGTCATAAACCACCTGAATATTGATCTTCAACTAGTAGTCATAAACCACCTGAATATTGATCTTCAACTAATAGTCATAAACCACCTGAATATTGATCTTCAACTAGTAGTCATAAACCACCTGAATATTGATCTTCAACTAGTAGTCATAAACCACCTGAATATTGATCTTCAACTAGTAGTCATAAACCACCTGAATATTGATCTTCAACTAATAGTCATAAACCACCTGAATATTGATCTTCAACTAATAGTCATAAACCACCTGAATATTGATCTTCAACTAGTAGTCATAAACCACCTGAATATTGATCTTCAACTAGTAGTCATAAACCACCTGAATATTGATCTTCAACTAATAGTCATAAACCACCTGAATATTGATCTTCAACTAGTAGTCATAAACCACCTGAATATTGATCTTCAACTAAATAAACCACCTGAATATTGATCTTCAACTAGTAGTCATAAACCACCTGAATATTGATCTTCAACTAATAGTCATAAACCACCTGAATATTGATCTTCAACTAATAGTCATAAACCACCTGAATATTGATCTTCAACTAGTAGTCATAAACCACCTGAATATTGATCTTCAACTAGTAGTCATAAACCACCTGAATATTGATCTTCAACTAGTAGTCATAAACCACCTGAATATTGATCTTCAACTAATAGTCATAAACCACCTGAATATTGATCTTCAACTAGTTGTCATAAACCACCTGAATATTGATATTCAACTAGTTGTCATAAACCACCTGAATATTGATCTTCAACTAATAGTCATAAACCACCTGAATATTGATCTTCAACTAATAGTCATAAACCACCTGAATATTGATCTTCAACTAGTTAAACCACCTGAATATTGATCTTCAACTAGTAGTCATAAACCACCTGAATATTGATCTTCAACTAATAGTCATAAACCACCTGAATATTGATCTTCAACTAGTAGTCATAAACCACCTGAATATTGATCTTCAACTAATAGTCATAAACCACCTGAATATTGATCTTCAACTATTATTGATCTTCAACTAATAGTCATAAACCACCTGAATATTGATCTTCAACTAATAGTCATAAACCACCTGAATATTGATCTTCAACTAGTAGTCATAAACCACCTGAATATTGATCTTCAACTAATAGTCATAAACCACCTGAATATTGATCTTCAACTAGTAGTCATAAACCACCTGAATATTGATCTTCAACTAGTTGTCATAAACCACCTGAATATTGATCTTCAACTAGTCATAAACCACCTGAATATTGATCTTCAACTACTAGTCATAAACCACCTGAATATTGATCTTCAACTAGTTGTCATAAACCACCTGAATATTGATCTTCAACTAGTAGTCATAAACCACCTGAATATTGATCTTCAACTAGTAGTCATAAACCACCTGAATATTGATCTTCAACTAGTAGTCATAAACCACCTGAATATTGATCTTCAACTAGTAGTCATAAACCACCTGAATATTGATCTTCAACTAGTAGTCATAAACCACCTGAATATTGATCTTCAACTAGTAGTCATAAACCACCTGAATATTGATCTTCAACTAGTAGTCATAAACCACCTGAATATTGATCTTCAACTAATAGTCATAAACCACCTGAATATTGATCTTCAACTAGTAGTCATAAACCACCTGAATATTGATCTTCAACTAATAGTCATAAACCACCTGAATATTGATCTTCAACTAATAGTCATAAACCACCTGAATATTGATCTTCAACTAGTAGTCATAAACCACCTGAATATTGATCTTCAACTAGTAGTCATAAACCACCTGAATATTGATCTTCAACTAGTAGTCATAAACCACCTGAATATTGATCTTCAACTAATAGTCATAAACCACCTGAATATTGATCTTCAACTAGTAGTCATAAACCACCTGAATATTGATCTTCAACTAGTAGTCATAAACCACCTGAATATTGATCTTCAACTAATAGTCATAAACCACCTGAATATTGATCTTCAACTAGTAGTCATAAACCACCTGAATATTGATCTTCATCTAATAGTCATAAACCACCTGAATATTGATCTTCAACTAGTAGTCATAAACCACCTGAATATTGATCTTCAACTAATAGTCATAAACCACCTGAATATTGATCTTCAACTAGTAGTCATAAACCACCTGAATATTGATCTTCAACTAAAAACCACCTGAATATTGATCTTCAACTAGTTTTATAAACCACCTGAATATTGATATTCAACTAGTTGTCATAAACCACCTGAATATTGATCTTCATAAACCACCTGAATATTGTCATAAAAACCACCTGAATATTGATCTTCAACTAGTAGTCATAAACCACCTGAATATTGATCTTCAACTAATAGTCATAAACCACCTGAATATTGATCTTCAACTAGTTGTCATAAACCACCTGAATATTGATCTTCAACTAATAGTCATAAACCACCTGAATATTGATCTTCAACCACCTGAATATTGATCTTCAACTAATCATAAACCACCTGAATATTGATCTTCAACTAATAGTCATAAACCACCTGAATATTGATCTTCAACTAATAGTCATAAACCACCTGAATATTGATCTTCAACTAGTTGTCATAAACCACCTGAATATTGATCTTCAACTAATAGTCATAAACCACCTGAATATTGATATTCAACTAGTTGTCATAAACCACCTGAATATTGATCTTCAACTAATAGTCATAAACCACCTGAATATTGATCTTCAACTAGTAGTCATAAACCACCTGAATATTGATCTTCAACTAGTAGTCATAAACCACCTGAATATTGATCTTCAACTAGTAGTCATAAACCACCTGAATATTGATCTTCAACTAATAGTCATAAACCACCTGAATATTGATCTTCAACTAATAGTCATAAACCACCTGAATATTGATATTCAACTAGTAGTCATAAACCACCTGAATATTGATCTTCAACTAGTAGTCATAAACCACCTGAATATTGATCTTCAACTAGTAGTCATAAACCACCTGAATATTGATCTTCAACTAATAGTCATAAACCACCTGAATATTGATCTTCAACTAGTAGTCATAAACCACCTGAATATCTTCAACCATAAACCACCTGAATATTGATCTTCAACTAGTAGTCATAAACCACCTGAATATTGATCTTCAACTAATAGTCATAAACCACCTGAATATTGATCTTCAACTAGTAGTCATAAACCACCTGAATATTGATCTTCAACTAATAGTCATAAACCACCTGAATATTGATCTTCAACTAATAGTCATAAACCACCTGAATATTGATCTTCAACTAGTAGTCATAAACCACCTGAATATTGATCTTCAACTAGTAGTCATAAACCACCTGAATAATCTTCACCACCACCTGAATATTGATCTTCAACTAATAGTCATAAACCACCTGAATATTGATCTTCAACTAGTTTCAACTCATAAACCACCTGAATATTGATCTTCAACTAGTAGTCATAAACCACCTGAATATTGATCTTCAACTAATAGTCATAAACCACCTGAATATTGATCTTCAACTAATAGTCATAAACCACCTGAATATTGATCTTCAACTAGTTGTCATAAACCACCTGAATATTGATCTTCAACTAATAGTCATAAACCACCTGAATATTGATCTTCAACTAATAGTCATAAACCACCTGAATATTGATATTCAACTAGTTGTCATAAACCACCTGAATATTGATCTTCAACTAATAGTCATAAACCACCTGAATATTGATCTTCAACTAGTTGTCATAAACCACCTGAATATTGATCTTCAACTAGTAGTCATAAACCACCTGAATATTGATCTTCAACTAATAGTCATAAAACACCTGAATATTGATCTTCAACTACCTGATAGTCATAAACCACCTGAATATTGATCTTCAACTAGTAGTCATAAACCACCTGAATATTGATCTTCAACTAGTAGTCATAAACCACCTGAATATTGATCTTCAACTAGTAGTCATAAACCACCTGAATATTGATCTTCAACTAATAGTCATAAACCACCTGAATATTGATATTCAACTAGTTGTTATAAACCACCTGAATATTGATATTCAACTAGTTGTCATAAACCACCTGAATATTGATCTTCAACTAATAGTCATAAACCACCTGAATATTGATCTTCAACTAATAGTCATAAACCACCTGAATATTGATCTTCAACTAGTAGTCATAAACCACCTGAATATTGATCTTCAACTAATAGTCATAAACCACCTGAATATTGATCTTCAACTAATAGTCATAAACCACCTGAATATTGATCTTCAACTAGTCATAAACCACCTGAATATTGATCTTCAACTAGTAGTCATAAACCACCTGAATATTGATCTTCAACTAATAGTCATAAACCACCTGAATATTGATCTTCAACTAGTAGTCATAAACCACCTGAATATTGATCTTCAACTAAAACCACCTGAATAGTCATAAAAACCACCTGAATATTGATCTTCAACTAGTAGTCATAAACCACCTGAATATTGATCTTCAACTAATAGTCATAAACCACCTGAATATTGATCTTCAACTAGTAGTCATAAACCACCTGAATATTGATCTTCAACTAGTCATAAACCACCTGAATATTGATCTTCAACTGTTGTCATAAACCACCTGAATATTGATCTTCAACTAGTAGTCATAAACCACCTGAATATTGATCTTCAACTAGTAGTCATAAACCACCTGAATATTGATCTTCAACTAATAGTCATAAACCACCTGAATATTGATCTTCAACTAGTAGTCATAAACCACCTGAATATTGATCTTCAACTAGTAGTCATAAACCACCTGAATATTGATCTTCAACTAATAGTCATAAACCACCTGAATATTGATCTTCAACTAATAGTCATAAACCACCTGAATATTGATCTTCAACTAATAGTCATAAACCACCTGAATATTGATCTTCAACTAGTAGTCATAAACCACCTGAATATTGATCTTCAACTAATAGTCATAAACCACCTGAATATTGATCTTCAACTAATAGTCATAAACCACCTGAATATTGATCTTCAACTAGTAGTCATAAACCACCTGAATATTGATCTTCAACTAGTAGTCATAAACCACCTGAATATTGATCTTCAACTAGTAGTCATAAACCACCTGAATATTGATCTTCAACTAATAGTCATAAACCACCTGAATATTGATATTCAACTAGTTGTCATAAACCACCTGAATATTGATCTTCAACTAGTAGTCATAAACCACCTGAATATTGATCTTCAACTAATAGTCATAAACCACCTGAATATTGATATTCAACTAGTAGTCATAAACCACCTGAATATTGATCTTCAACTAGTTGTCATAAACCACCTGAATATTGATCTTCAACTAGTCATAAAACCACCTGAATATTGATCTTCAACTAATAGTCATAAACCACCTGAATATTGATCTTCAACTAGTAGTCATAAACCACCTGAATATTGATCTTCAACTAGTAGTCATAAACCACCTGAATATTGATCTTCAACTAGTAGTCATAAACCACCTGAATATTGATCTTCAACTAATAGTCATAAACCACCTGAATATTGATCTTCAACTAGTAGTCATAAACCACCTGAATATTGATCTTCAACTAATAGTCATAAACCACCTGAATATTGATATTCAACTAGTTGTCCACCTAATATTGATATTCAACACCACCTGAATATTGATCTTCAACTAATAGTCATAAACCACCTGAATATTGATCTACACTAATAGTCATAAACCACCTGAATATTGATCTTCAACTAGTAGTCATAAACCACCTGAATATTGATCTTCAACTAATAGTCATAAACCACCTGAATATTGATCTTCAACTAGTAGTCATAAACCACCTGAATATTGATCTTCAACTAGTAGTCATAAACCACCTGAATATTGATCTTCAACTAGTAGTCATAAACCACCTGAATATTGATCTTCAACTAATAGTCATAAACCACCTGAATATTGATCTTCAACTAGTAGTCATAAACCACCTGAATATTGATCTTCAACTAATAGTCATAAACCACCTGAATATTGATCTTCAACTAATAGTCATAAACCACCTGAATATTGATCTTCAACTAATAGTCATAAACCACCTGAATATTGATCTTCAACTAGTAGTCATAAACCACCTGAATATTGATCTTCAACTAGTAGTCATAAACCACCTGAATATTGATCTTCAACTAATAGTCATAAACCACCTGAATATTGATCTTCAACTAGTTGTCATAAACCACCTGAATATTGATCTTCAACTAGTTGTCATAAACCACCTGAATATTGATCTTCAACTAATAGTCATAAACCACCTGAATATTGATCTTCAACTAATAGTCATAAACCACCTGAATATTGATCTTCAACTAATAGTCATAAACCACCTGAATATTGATCTTCAACTAGTTGTCATAAACCACCTGAATATTGATCTTCAACTAATAGTCATAAACCACCTGAATATTGATCTTCAACTAGTAGTCATAAACCACCTGAATATTGATCTTCAACTAATAGTCATAAACCACCTGAATATTGATATTCAACTAGTTGTTATAAACCACCTGAATATTGATCTTCAACTAATAGTCATAAACCACCTGAATATTGATCTTCAACTAATAAACCACCTGAATATTGATCTTCAACTAGTAGTCATAAACCACCTGAATATTGATCTTCAACTAGTAGTCATAAACCACCTGAATATTGATCTTCAACTATTGATGAATATTGATCTTCAACTAGTTGTCATAAACCACCTGAATATTGATCTTCAACTAATAGTCATAAACCACCTGAATATTGATATTCAACTAATAGTCATAAACCACCTGAATATTGATATTCAACTAGTTGTCATAAACCACCTGAATATTGATCTTCAACTAGTAGTCATAAACCACCTGAATATTGATCTTCAACTAATAGTCATAAACCACCTGAATATTGATCTTCAACTAGTAGTCATAAACCACCTGAATATTGATCTTCAACTAATAGTCATAAACCACCTGAATATTGATCTTCAACTAGTAGTCATAAACCACCTGAATATTGATCTTCAACTAATAGTCATAAACCACCTGAATATTGATCTTCAACTAATAGTCATAAACCACCTGAATATTGATCTTCAACTAGTAGTCATAAACCACCTGAATATTGATCTTCAACTAGTAGTCATAAACCACCTGAATATTGATCTTCAACTAGTAGTCATAAACCACCTGAATATTGATCTTCAACTAATAGTCATAAACCACCTGAATATTGATCTTCAACTAGTAGTCATAAACCACCTGAATATTGATCTTCAACTAGTTGTCATAAACCACCTGAATATTGATCTTCAACTAATAGTCATAAACCACCTGAATATTGATCTTCAACTAATAGTCATAAACCACCTGAATATTGATCTTCAACTAGTAGTCATAAACCACCTGAATATTGATCTTCAACTAGTTGTCATAAACCACCTGAATATTGATCTTCAACTAATAGTCATAAACCACCTGAATATTGATATTCAACTAGTTGTCATAAACCACCTGAATATTGATCTTCAACTAATAGTCATAAACCACCTGAATATTGATCTTCAACTAGTAGTCATAAACCACCTGAATATTGATCTTCAACTAATAGTCATAAACCACCTGAATATTGATCTTCAACTAGTAGTCATAAACCACCTGAATATTGATCTTCAACTAATAGTCATAAACCACCTGAATATTGATCTTCAACTAGTAGTCATAAACCACCTGAATATTGATCTTCAACTAGTAGTCATAAACCACCTGAATATTGATCTTCAACTAGTAGTCATAAACCACCTGAATATTGATCTTCAACTAATAGTCATAAACCACCTGAATATTGATCTTCAACTAATAGTCATAAACCACCTGAATATTGATCTTCAACTAGTAGTCATAAACCACCTGAATATTGATCTTCAACTAGTAGTCATAAACCACCTGAATATTGATCTTCAACTAATAGTCATAAACCACCTGAATATTGATCTTCAACTAGTAGTCATAAACCACCTGAATATTGATCTTCAACTAATAGTCATAAACCACCTGAATATTGATCTTCAACTAGTAGTCATAAACCACCTGAATATTGATCTTCAACTAATAGTCATAAACCACCTGAATATTGATCTTCAACTAATAGTCATAAACCACCTGAATATTGATCTTCAACTAGTAGTCATAAACCACCTGAATATTGATCTTCAACTAGTAGTCATAAACCACCTGAATATTGATCTTCAACTAATAGTCATAAACCACCTGAATATTGATCTTCAACTAATAGTCATAAACCACCTGAATATTGATCTTCAACTAGTAGTCATAAACCACCTGAATATTGATCTTCAACTAATAAACCACCTGAATATTGATCTTCAACTAGTAGTCATAAACCACCTGAATATTGATCTTCAACTAATAGTCATAAACCACCTGAATATTGATCTTCAACTAGTAGTCATAAACCACCTGAATATTGATCTTCAACTAGTTGTCATAAACCACCTGAATATTGATCTTCAACTAATAGTCATAAACCACCTGAATATTGATCTTCAACTAGTAGTCATAAACCACCTGAATATTGATCTTCAACTAATAGTCATAAACCACCTGAATATTGATCTTCAACTAGTAGTCATAAACCACCTGAATATTGATCTTCAACTAGTAGTCATAAACCACCTGAATATTGATCTTCAACTAGTAGTCATAAACCACCTGAATATTGATCTTCAACTAGTAGTCATAAACCACCTGAATATTGATCTTCAACTAATAGTCATAAACCACCTGAATATTGATCTTCAACTAGTAGTCATAAACCACCTGAATATTGATCTTCAACTAGTAGTCATAAACCACCTGAATATTGATCTTCAACTAGTAGTCATAAACCACCTGAATATTGATCTTCAACTAATAGTCATAAACCACCTGAATATTGATCTTCAACTAGTTGTCATAAACCACCTGAATATTGATCTTCAACTAGTAGTCATAAACCACCTGAATATTGATCTTCAACTAATAGTCATAAACCACCTGAATATTGATCTTCAACTAGTAGTCATAAACCACCTGAATATTGATCTTCAACTAATAGTCATAAACCACCTGAATATTGATCTTCAACTAGTAGTCATAAACCACCTGAATATTGATCTTCAACTAATAGTCATAAACCACCTGAATATTGATCTTCAACTAATAGTCATAAACCACCTGAATATTGATCTTCAACTAGTAGTCATAAACCACCTGAATATTGATCTTCAACTAGTAGTCATAAACCACCTGAATATTGATCTTCAACTAGTAGTCATAAACCACCTGAATATTGATCTTCAACTAGTAGTCATAAACCACCTGAATATTGATCTTCAACTAGTAGTCATAAACCACCTGAATATTGATCTTCAACTAGTAGTCATAAACCACCTGAATATTGATCTTCAACTAATAGTCATAAACCACCTGAATATTGATCTTCAACTAATAGTCATAAACCACCTGAATATTGATATTCAACTAGTTGTTATAAACCACCTGAATATTGATATTCAACTAGTTGTCATAAACCACCTGAATATTGATCTTCAACTAATAGTCATAAACCACCTGAATATTGATATTCAACTAATAAACCACCTGAATATTGATCTTCAACTAATAGTCATAAACCACCTGAATATTGATCTTCAACTAGTAGTCATAAACCACCTGAATATTGATCTTCAACTAATAGTCATAAACCACCTGAATATTGATCTTCAACTAGTAGTCATAAACCACCTGAATATTGATCTTCAACTAGTAGTCATAAACCACCTGAATATTGATCTTCAACTAAACCACCTGAATATTGATCTTCAACTAGTAGTCATAAACCACCTGAATATTGATCTTCAACTAATAGTCATAAACCACCTGAATATTGATCTTCAACTAGTAGTCATAAACCACCTGAATATTGATCTTCAACTAATAGTCATAAACCACCTGAATATTGATCTTCAACTAGTAGTCATAAACCACCTGAATATTGATCTTCAACTAGTAGTCATAAACCACCTGAATATTGATCTTCAACTAGTAGTCATAAACCACCTAATATTGATCTTCAACTAGTAGTCATAAACCACCTGAATATTGATCTTCAACTAGTAGTCATAAACCACCTGAATATTGATATTCAACTAATAGTCATAAACCACCTGAATATTGATATTCAACTAGTTGTCATAAACCACCTGAATATTGATCTTCAACTAGTAGTCATAAACCACCTGAATATTGATCTTCAACTAATAGTCATAAACCACCTGAATATTGATCTTCAACTAGTAGTCATAAACCACCTGAATATTGATCTTCAACTAATAGTCATAAACCACCTGAATATTGATCTTCAACTAGTAGTCATAAACCACCTGAATATTGATCTTCAACTAATAGTCATAAACCACCTGAATATTGATCTTCAACTAGTAGTCATAAACCACCTGAATATTGATCTTCAACTAGTAGTCATAAACCACCTGAATATTGATCTTCAACTAGTAGTCATAAACCACCTGAATATTGATCTTCAACTAGTAGTCATAAACCACCTGAATATTGATCTTCAACTAGTAGTCATAAACCACCTGAATATTGATCTTCAACTAGTAGTCATAAACCACCTGAATATTGATCTTCAACTAATAGTCATAAACCACCTGAATATTGATCTTCAACTAGTAGTCATAAACCACCTGAATATTGATCTTCAACTAGTTGTCATAAACCACCTGAATATTGATCTTCAACTAATAGTCATAAACCACCTGAATATTGATATTCTTCATAAACCACCTGAATATTGATCTTCAACTAAAAACCACCTGAATATTGATCTTCAACTAGTAGTCATAAACCACCTGAATATTGATCTTCAACTAATAGTCATAAACCACCTGAATATTGATCTTCAACTAAGTCATAAACCACCTGAATATTGATCTTCAACTAATAGTCATAAACCACCTGAATATTGATCTTCAACTAGTAGTCATAAACCACCTGAATATTGATCTTCAACTAGTAGTCATAAACCACCTGAATATTGATCTTCAACTCATAAACCACCTGAATATTGATCTTCAACTAATAGTCATAAACCACCTGAATATTGATCTTCAACTAGTAGTCATAAACCACCTGAATATTGATCTTCAACTAGTAGTCATAAACCACCTGAATATTGATCTTCAACTAGTAGTCATAAACCACCTGAATATTGATCTTCAACTAAAAACCACCTGAATATTGATCTTCAACTAATAGTCATAAACCACCTGAATATTGATCTTCAACTAATAGTCATAAACCACCTGAATATTGATATTCAACTAGTTGTCATAAACCACCTGAATATTGATCTTCAACTAATAGTCATAAACCACCTGAATATTGATCTTCAACTAGTAGTCATAAACCACCTGAATATTGATCTTCAACTAGTAGTCATAAACCACCTGAATATTGATCTTCAACTAATAGTCATAAACCACCTGAATATTGATCTTCAACTAGTAGTCATAAACCACCTGAATATTGATCTTCAAACCACCTGAATATTGATCATAAACCACCTGAATATTGATCTTCAACTAGTAGTCATAAACCACCTGAATATTGATCTTCAACTAGTAGTCATAAACCACCTGAATATTGATCTTCAACTAGTAGTCATAAACCACCTGAATATTGATCTTCAACTAATAGTCATAAACCACCTGAATATTGATCTTCAACTAGTAGTCATAAACCACCTGAATATTGATCTTCAACTAGTAGTCATAAACCACCTGAATATTGATCTTCAACTAGTAGTCATAAAACCACCTGAATATTGATCTTCAACTAGTAGTCATAAACCACCTGAATATTGATCTTCAACTAATAGTCATAAACCACCTGAATATTGATCTTCAACTAGTAGTCATAAACCACCTGAATATTGATCTTCAACTAGTAGTCATAAACCACCTGAATATTGATCTTCAACTAGTAGTCATAAACCACCTGAATATTGATCTTCAACTAGTAGTCATAAACCACCTGAATATTGATCTTCAACTAATAGTCATAAACCACCTGAATATTGATCTTCAACTAATAGTCATAAACCACCTGAATATTGATCTTCAACTAATAGTCATAAACCACCTGAATATTGATCTTCAACTAGTAGTCATAAACCACCTGAATATTGATCTTCAACTAATAGTCATAAACCACCTGAATATTGATCTTCAACTAGTAGTCATAAACCACCTGAATATTGATCTTCAACTAATAGTCATAAACCACCTGAATATTGATCTTCAACTAGTAGTCATAAACCACCTGAATATTGATCTTCAACTAATAGTCATAAACCACCTGAATATTGATCTTCAACTAGTAGTCATAAACCACCTGAATATTGATCTTCAACTAGTAGTCATAAACCACCTGAATATTGATCTTCAACTAATAGTCATAAACCACCTGAATATTGATCTTCAACTAGTTGTCATAAACCACCTGAATATTGATCTTCAACTAATAGTCATAAACCACCTGAATATTGATCTTCAACTAGTTGTCATAAACCACCTGAATATTGATCTTCAACTAATAGTCATAAACCACCTGAATATTGATCTTCAACTAGTAGTCATAAACCACCTGAATATTGATCTTCAACTAATAGTCATAAACCACCTGAATATTGATATTCAACTAGTTGTTATAAACCACCTGAATATTGATATTCAACTAGTTGTCATAAACCACCTGAATATTGATCTTCAACTAATAGTCATAAACCACCTGAATATTGATATTCAACTAGTTGTCATAAACCACCTGAATATTGATCTTCAACTAATAGTCATAAACCACCTGAATATTGATCTTCAACTAGTTGTCATAAACCACCTGAATATTGATCTTCAACTAATAGTCATAAACCACCTGAATATTGATCTTCAACTAGTAGTCATAAACCACCTGAATATTGATCTTCAACTAATAGTCATAAACCACCTGAATATTGATATTCAACTAGTTGTTATAAACCACCTGAATATTGATATTCAACTAGTTGTCATAAACCACCTGAATATTGATCTTCAACTAATAGTCATAAACCACCTGAATATTGATATTCAACTAGTTGTCATAAACCACCTGAATATTGATCTTCAACTAATAGTCATAAACCACCTGAATATTGATCTTCAACTAGTAGTCATAAACCACCTGAATATTGATCTTCAACTAGTTGTCATAAACCACCTGAATATTGATCTTCAACTAGTTGTCATAAACCACCTGAATATTGATCTTCAACTAATAGTCATAAACCACCTGAATATTGATATTCAACTAATAGTCATAAACCACCTGAATATTGATATTCAACTAGTTGTCATAAACCACCTGAATATTGATCTTCAACTAGTAGTCATAAACCACCTGAATATTGATCTTCAACTAATAGTCATAAACCACCTGAATATTGATCTTCAACTAGTAGTCATAAACCACCTGAATATTGATCTTCACCTGAATATTGATCTTCAACTAATAGTCATAAACCACCTGAATATTGATCTTCAACTAATAAACCACCTGAATATTGATCTTCAACTAATAGTCATAAACCACCTGAATATTGATCTTCAACTAATAGTCATAAACCACCTGAATATTGATCTTCAACTAGTAGTCATAAACCACCTGAATATTGATCTTCAACTAATAGTCATAAACCACCTGAATATTGATCTTCAACTAGTAGTCATAAACCACCTGAATATTGATCTTCAACTAGTAGTCATAAACCACCTGAATATTGATCTTCAACTAGTAGTCATAAACCACCTGAATATTGATCTGAATATTGATCTTCAACTAATAGTCATAAACCACCTGAATATTGATCTTCAACTAATAGTCATAAACCACCTGAATATTGATCTTCAACTAATAGTCATAAACCACCTGAATATTGATCTTCAACTAGTAGTCATAAACCACCTGAATATTGATCTTCAACTAGTAGTCATAAACCACCTGAATATTGATCTTCAACTAATAGTCATAAACCACCTGAATATTGATCTTCAACTAGTAGTCATAAACCACCTGAATATTGATCTTCAACTAATAGTCATAAACCACCTGAATATTGATCTTCAACTAGTAGTCATAAACCACCTGAATATTGATCTTCAACTAATAGTCATAAACCACCTGAATATTGATCTTCAACTAGTAGTCATAAACCACCTGAATATTGATCTTCAACTAATAGTCATAAACCACCTGAATATTGATCTTCAACTAGTAGTCATAAACCACCTGAATATTGATCTTCAACTAATAGTCATAAAACCACCTGAATATTGATCTTCAACTAGTAGTCATAAACCACCTGAATATTGATCTTCAACTAGTAGTCATAAACCACCTGAATATTGATCTTCAACTAGTAGTCATAAACCACCTGAATATTGATCTTCAACTAGTAGTCATAAACCACCTGAATATTGATCTTCAACTAGTAGTCATAAACCACCTGAATATTGATCTTCAACTAGTAGTCATAAACCACCTGAATATTGATCTTCAACTAATAGTCATAAACCACCTGAATATTGATCTTCAACTAGTAGTCATAAACCACCTGAATATTGATCTTCAACTAGTAGTCATAAACCACCTGAATATTGATCTTCAACTAATAGTCATAAACCACCTGAATATTGATCTTCAACTAATAGTCATAAACCACCTGAATATTGATCTTCAACTAGTAGTCATAAACCACCTGAATATTGATCTTCAACTAGTAGTCATAAACCACCTGAATATTGATCTTCAACTAGTAGTCATAAACCACCTGAATATTGATAAACCACCTGAATTCAACTAGTAGTCATAAACCACCTGAATATTGATCTTCAACTAGTAGTCATAAACCACCTGAATATTGATCTTCAACTAGTAGTCATAAACCACCTGAATATTGATCTTCAACTAAACCAGTCATAAACCACCTGAATATTGATCTTCAACTAATAGTCATAAACCACCTGAATATTGATCTTCAACTAGTAGTCATAAACCTGAATATTGATCTTCAACTAGTAGTCATAAACCACCTGAATATTGATCTTCAACTCATAAACCACCTGAATATTGATAACTAATAGTCATAAACCACCTGAATATTGATCTTCAACTAATAGTCATAAACCACCTGAATATTGATCTTCAACTAGTAGTCATAAACCACCTGAATATTGATCTTCAACTAATAGTCATAAACCACCTGAATATTGATCTTCAACTAATAGTCATAAACCACCTGAATATTGATCTTCAACTAAACCACCTGAATATTGATCTTCAACTAATAGTCATAAACCACCTGAATATTGATCTTCAACTAATAGTCATAAACCACCTGAATATTGATCTTCAACTAGTAGTCATAAACCACCTGAATATTGATCTTCAACTAGTTGTCATAAACCACCTAAATATTGATCTTCAACTAATAGTCATAAACCACCTGAATATTGATCTTCAACTAATAGTCATAAACCACCTGAATATTGATCTTCATCTAGTAGTCATAAACCACCTGAATATTGATCTTCAACTAGTTGTCATAAACCACCTAAATATTGATCTTCATTAGATTTTTCTTGAAGGTTGGGTCATCTTGAAAAATGTGGTGTTACAACAATAACATTTTCAAACACCCAGCACTTGGTGAACATAGATCTGGGTGGCCAACCCTCCTGGAGAGGATTTTCTTCCATCCCTATTTTAACGAGATAGATCCCAAATGACAAAATATGAAATGTTTGTGTCCTTACCTTCAAAGCAGTCTATGGGCAAGAAGACTCCAATCTATGATTTGGTTACCCACTGCCATCAACCATTGATATTAACATTTCCTGTGCAGAGCCTTGTTGTAGTGCTAACACTTCCGGGCACATGTCTCATAACTTTCCACCTGAGAACAGGGATCAATCCCGGCTTCCAACCTTCCCACAGTTTATAACACTTGCCTGTCTCCCTATCTCATTTCATTACTGTCTGAAAAAAGTGTCAAACCACCTAAAAAAACATTTAAAAACATATTAGCATACTTTACATATCATACCCAAAGGTAACAAAGTAGTGAAATTTGGAGTGTTAATTTAATGTACAAAGCATCCTGAACAGACCTAATTGTACACCTTGGTAATAGGCGTAAGTCATGTAAAAATACATAGAATTTCAGGATATTCACTTTAAAACAGTAGACTCCTAGTCCTCCGTCTATGGATTGGCCAGGGGGCAATGACATTCACATAGCAAATCTCACTCCAAACTTTCTTCAAAAGTTGGTAGCCCTGAATTATTGCAATGCTCTGAAATAGTAAAATAGTAATAATTATTGCATGACTTCATTATCATACATTTACTACAATGATGTACACATATTAACAGTGAAAATATTCTACAATAATAATTATTCTACAATAATATATTTGTATTACCTGTTATGAAAGTATACATTTTGACATCTTATTTTATAGTTTGTACAGTGCATTCGGAAAGTATTTCAACATTTTATTACATTACAGCCCTATTCTAAAATGTATGAAATATTTTTTTCCCTCATCAATCTAAGCACAATACCCCATGACGATAAAGCGGAGTCAATCACCACCTTCCGGAGACACCTGAAACCCCACCTCTTTAAGGAATACCTAGGATAGGATAAGTAATCCTTCTCACCCCCCTAAAGATTTAGATGCACTATTGTAAAGTGGCTGTTCCACTGGATGTCATAAGGTGAATGCACCAATTTGTAAGTCGCTCTGGATAAGAGCGTCTGCTAAATGACTTAAATGTAAATGTAAATGTAAAACAGGTTTTTAGAAATACCTTATTTACATATTCAGACCCTTCGCTATGAGAATTGAGCTCAAATGTATCCTGTTTCCATTGATCATCCTTAATGTTTTTTACAACTTGATTGGAGTCCACCTATGGTAAATTCAATTGATTGGACATGATTTGCAAAGGCAAGACAAATATAAGGTCCCACAGTTGAAAGTGCATGTCAGAGCAAAAACCAAGCCGTGAAGTCAAAGGAATTGTCCGTATAGCTCCGAGACAGGATTGTGTTGAGGCACAGATCTGGGGATGGGTACCAAAACATTTCTGCAGCATTGAAGGTCCCCCAAGAACACAGTGACCTCCATAATTCTTAAATGGAAGAAGTTTGGAACCACTAAGACTCTTCCAAGAGCTGGCTGCCTGGCCAAACTGAGCAATCAGTGGAGAAGGGCTTTGGTCATGGAGATGACCAAGAAGCCGATGGTCACTGACAGACCTCCAGAGCCTCTGTGGAGATGGGAGAACCTTCCAGAAGGACAACCGTCTCTACAGCACTCCACTAATCAGGCCCTTGTGGTAGAGTGACCAGACGGAAGCAACTCCTCAATAAAAACCACATGACAGCCCGCTTGGAGTTTGCCAAAAGGCACATAAAGGATTCTCAGACCATGACAAAACAAGATTCTCTGGTCTGATGAAACCAATATTGAACCATTTGGCCTGAATGCCAAGTGTCACATCTGGAGGAAACTTGGCACACTCCCTATGGTGAAGCATGGTGGTGCCAGCATCATGCTGTGGGGATGGTTTTTGGTGGCAGGGACTAGGAGACTAGTCAGGATCGAGGCAAAGATGAACGGAGCAAAGTACAGAGAGATCCTTGATGAAAACCTGCTCCAGAGCGCTCAGAATTTGGGTGAAAGGACACCTTCCAACAGGACAAAGACCCTAAGCACACAGCCAAGACAATGTGGGAGTGGCTTCGGGACAAGTCTCTGAATGTCCTTGAGATGCCTAGGCAAAGCCCGGACTTGAACCCGATCGAACATCTCTGGAGAGACCCGAAAATAGCTGTGCAGTGACTGGTCAAGAACTACAGGAAACGTATGATCTCTGTAATTGCAAACAAAGGTTTCTGTACCAAATATTACGTTCTGCTTTTCTGATGTATCAAATACTTATGTCATGCAATAAAATACAAATTAATTACTTAAAAATCATACAATGTGATTTTCTGGATTGTTGTTTTAGATTCCGTCTCTCACAGTTGAAGTGTACCTATGATAAAAATGACAGACCTCTACATGCTTTGTAAGTAGGAAAACCTGCAAAATCGGCAGTGTATCAAATACTTGTTCTCCCCACTGTATGTGTATATGGATATATATATTTACTCCAAAAGAATATATGGGGAATTGGAAATAATGCAGACAATTACATTGATGGAAGCAACAATCTTTCCGCAATATTAAACAGATCCACCCCTTAGAAGAAAAAAAATAATAATAAAATAAAAAATATATAAAATAAAATAAGTGTCTCCACTGATATTTTCAACCTCTCCCTGTCCGAGTCTGTAATACCAAAATATTTTAAGCAGACCACCATAATGCCTGTGCCCAAGAACACGAAGGTAACCTGCCTAAATGACTACCGACCCGTAGCACTAACATCTGTAGCAATGAACTGCTTTGAAAGGCTGGTCATGGCTCACATCAACACCATTAACCCAGAAACCCTAGACCCGCATACCGCACCAACAGATCCACAGATGATGCAATCTCTATTGCACTCCACACTGCCCTTTCCCACCTGGACAAAAGGAACACCTATGTGAGAATGCTATTCATTGACTACAGCTCAGCGTTCAACACCATGGTGCCCTGTAAGCTCATCAATAAGCTAAGGACCCTGGGACTAAACACCTCCCTCTGCAACTGGATCCTGGACTTCCTGACGAGCTGTCCCCAGGTGGTAAGTGTAGGTAACAAAACAACACATCCGCCACGCTGATCTTCAACGCAGGGGCCCCTCGGGGGTGCGTGCTCAGTCCACTCCTGTACTCCCTGTTCACTCATGACTGCACGGCCAATCACAACTCCAACACCATCATTAAGTTTGTCGATGACACAACAGTGGTAGGCCTGATCACCGACAACGACAAGCCAGCCTTTAGGGAGGAGGTCAGAGCCTTGGTCGTGTGGTGCCAGGACAACAACCTCTCCCTCAACATGATCAAAACAAAGGAAATGATTGTCGACTACAGGAAAAAGAGGACCGAGCACGCCCCCATTCTCATCGACGGGGCTGCAGTGGAACAGGTTGAGAGCTTCAAGTTCCTTGGTGTCCACATCAACAACAAACTAACATGGTCCAAGCACACCAAGATAGTCGTGAAGAGGGAACGACAATAACTATTCCCCCTCAGGAGACTGATAAGGTTTGGCATAGGTCCTCGGATCCTCAAAAGGTTCTACAGCTGAACAATCGAGAGCATGGTTGCATCACAGCCTGGTGTGGCAACTGCTCGGGCTCCGACTGCAAGGCACTACAGAGGGTAGTGCTAACGGCCCAGTATATCACTGGGGCCAAGCTTCCTGCCATTCAGGACCTCTATACCAGGTGGTGTCAGAGGAAGACCCTAAAAATTGTCAAAGACTCCATCCACCCTAGTCATAGACTGTTCTCTCTGCTACAGCATGGCAAGCGGTACCGGAGCACCAAGTCTATGTCCAAGAGGCTTCTAAACAGCTTCTACCCCCAAGCCATAAGACTCCTGAACACCTAATGAAATACCCCCCCCTTTTACACCACTGATACTCTCTGTTGTTATCATTTATGCATAGTCACTTTAATAACTCTACCTTCATGTTCATTTACATTACCTCAACTAACCGGTGCCCTGCACATTGACCCTGTACCCCTGTATATAGTCTCGCTATTGTTATTTTACTGCTGCTCTTTTATTTCTTATTCTTATCCATATTATTTTAAACTGCATTTGTTGGTTAGTGGCTCCTAAGTAAGTATTTCACTGTAAGGTCTACACCCGTTCGGCGCATGTGACTAATACGATCTGATTTGATTTGATTTAAAGGTGCTTCAACAAAGTACTGAGTGAAGGGTCTGATATTTCAGTGTTTTATTTGTTATAAAATTGCAAAAATGTCTAAAAACCTGTTTTTGCTTTGTAACTATGGGCTATTGTGTGTAGATTGATGAGGATTTTTTCTTCATCAATTTTAGAATAATCAATTTTAGAATAATCAATTTTAGAATAAGGCTGTAAAGTAACAAAACGTGGAAAAAGTCAAGGGGTCTGAATACTTTCCGAATGCACTGTATATACAAAGTATCCACTCTGTTATTACTCAAATATACACATAATTTTGTTTGTCTACATATTCTCCTGGGGACTGGAGTGGTCTTTGACCTCTGTGGAGCCCAGGTTGTCTGTGGGCGGAAAGCTGGGTTCAGGGGGCTTGTAGGCCAACTCACTGAAAGACAAAAAAACAACATCGGTCTGTCTGTCTGTCTGTCAGTCCGTCCGTCCATCTGTCTTTCAGTCCATCTGTCTGATTTGTCCGTTCTCTGTAGTGTCTTACCTCTCTCCATCTCTCTCTGTAGCAGCCTGGAGAGGGAGACAAAAACCAACAGGGGTGGTCAGTATTTCCCACAAATATATCAATAAGATATTCAGTGAAAAAAGAGAAGTGCTTCCATCTTCAGTATGGGTTACCTTGGGCTTCTGTGGGAGCGGCACCCCGCCCATCTTTCTAGGTCCCCCAAGAGTGTCAAAAGAATTACTGCGCACCCTAATGGCTCTCTGCAACAAAGACAGGAAATATGTCCAAAACCCATCCTTTCCCCATACTGGAGTGAAAAGTCAAGGATTTCTGACTTCACCTTAAAGTTTTTGATGAACCCGCCACTCCCCTCAGTTACACCCCTCATCCCCTCAGAAGTCGAGAGGGTGGACACAGGCGAATCTCCCATCATGCACTGGGAGCGGGTGGACAGTTCCGCCTGCAGACCCTCCAGGAGGGACGAACGAGTGCGCAGCTTGAAAAGATAGGATGAGAGGAGAGAGGGAGGCAGAGACAGAGGAGAGAAGGAGGCATCATATTGGAGTTAAGTAAGAGATGGGGAGCAGAAGAGAGGAATTAGAACCTTTTGTGACTAGGGGGCAGTATTTTCATTTTTGGAAAAATAACGTTCCCGTAGTTAACGGGATATTTTGTCAGTACAAGATGCTAGAATATGCATATAATTGACAGCTTAGGATAGAAAACACTCTAAAGTTTCCAAAACTGTAAAAATATTGTCTGTGAGTATAACAGAACTGATATTGCAGGCGAAAGCCTGAGAAAATTCCAATCCGGAAGTGACTCATCTTTTGAAAGCTCTGCGTTCCAATGCGTCCCTATTGAGCAGTGAATGGGCTATCAACCAGATTACTTTTTCTCTGTATTCCCCAAGGTGTATTCCCCATTGTGACGTAGTTTTACGCATTTATGTTGAAGAATACCCGTAAGCGACTACATTTCGCAACTGGTCACCTGATGGCTCCCAGAGTGATTCTCGTGTAAAATACAGAGGTAGCCATTATTCCAATCGGTCCTACTGAAAAACCAATTGTCCCAGTGGATATATTATCGAATAGATATTTGAAAAACACCTTGAAGATTGATTATAAACAATGTTTGCCATGTTTCTGTTGATATTATGGAGCTAATTTGGAATATTGTTCGGTTTTTCGTGGCTGCATTTTCCGGGCGATTTCTCAGCCAAACTTGAAGAACAAACGGAGCTATTTCGCCTACAAAAAATGATATTTTTGGAAAAAAGGAACATTGGCTATCTAACTGGGAGTCTCGTGAGTGAAAACATCCGAAGCTCATCAAAGGTAAACGATTTAATTTCATTGCTTTTCTGATTTCCGTGACCAAGTTACCTGCTGCTAGCTGGACAAAATGCTATGCTAGGCTATCGATAAACTTACACAAATGCTTGTCTAGCTTTGGCTGTAAAGCATATTTAGAAAATCTGAGATGACAGGGTGATTAACAAAAGGCTAAGCTGTTTCTCAATATATTTCACTTGTGATTTTCATGAATAGGAATATTTTCTAGGAATATTTATGTCAGTTGCGTTATGCTAATTATTGTCATTCGATGATTACGCTCCCGCACCCTGGATGGGGAGTCACTAGAGGCTATTAGAGAAGAGGAAATACTTGTTTCTTTTGTTTCTGTTCCACATAAAAGATACCAGATTTGCATCTAGAAAGTCTTTGGATATGTGCGTGTAATGCCTCAAGAATGATTGTATACATTTATAATGGTGTTAGAGTTGTTCTTCTGTGGTTACCTCCAGTCTTCTGAACCTCTCAGCCTTATAACAGGAGATCTCTGCATTGATAAGCTTGGTCAGAAGGAACTCTCTCAACAGGGAGCTCTGGAAGATAGGCCAACAGAGACACACTAAGAATGCATCATGGTCTTTTACCTTGTCACCAAGTTCAGATGTGAATTCTGCTCACCTCTGTGAATATAGGAGGATCAGGGAGGGAGGGACCAAAGGGAGGTACATCCTCTCTGGCTGTGACTGACACCTGCAAACAGACCACTTCCAGGTTTGAAAAAGGCTTTCCATTCCAATAAAAATACCTACAGTGATAAGAGATCAATGTGTCTCTCCTTTTGTTTTATCTTCTTACCTGGAACACCCCTCCACCTCCTGCCTCCTCCCCCTCGTCCCCCACTCTCTTCCTCACCCTCCTGACCACTAGGAAACAGTGCAGGAAGTGTGAGCCGATGACATCAGACAGAAAAGGGGTGTGGCCCTCCTGGTAAACAACAGCAACGATGTCGTTGCCTATGTGTCTCTTCCTCTGTAGCTGTAAGGAGTAATGAACAGAGGGTAAGAGGGAGTCACTGGAGGGGGGTTGAAGTGATTGACTGTGGGTGAGGATGATTAGGTGTCGTTATTCAGGCTAACCTGTTGTGTATCGCCCTCTGTGAAGGGCAATTTGGTGGACACATGGAACATGATCTCTCTGCTGTGGAAGGAAGTGAAGACCGCATCACTTCCTGTCTGGCCATGACACACGTCCAAACCTCCTCGGAACCTGGAAGAGAGGGAGGGAGAGAAAGAGGGAAGAGGCAGTCGGGGAGAGGGAGTGACAGTAAGCTGCTGGTATCTTCTTATTCATCTCTTCCTGTTACAATGTCATATTTCTGTCATTTCTCCATAAGGCCATGTCACCATGTAGGTTACTGTACATTACCCAGTGAACCCTTGAAGTGTGACTGTATCTCCCAAAATAGAGAGGAATTCTTGAAACTCTTCACTTTCCTCATTGTTACAGAGTATGTCCTCCTCTGTCAACTGTAAAAGATAGAGAGAAAATATGAGAGGTAATGTACAGTAGACTAGTGCTACTATTTAATGCTTCCAAGCTTCTGCCTGCATTCCAGTTATTTACCTGTCCCTCTCTCTGATACAAGACACCAAACTTGAAATTCAGAGACACTCTGTGTTCATCAAATGCTGTTATAAGATCTGGTGCCTGAAAGACAGAGAGGGGAAGAGAGAAAGAAAGAAGCAAAGAGAGGGAGAGAGAGATAGAGAGATAAAGGGGAAGGAGAGAGCACACACTTTTGTCAAAATGGTCTCATTTGAAGAGTACATTCTGTGTAACATGAAGGCCTAAAGCATTTGGGACTGTGTACAGTGAAAAAGAAGTACCTTGAGGTAACTGACCACATCAAATCTGGACACAGTCACACTGTCGCATAGCATCTGAAAAGGACATGGTCAGTTTGGGTTTTTGTCAATGATGGTAAATGTTTTCAGTAAAAGCACAGTAAAGGTTCATCTAAAATACACACGTCTGTTGGAGAGACTAGTAATGGTACCTTGGCCAGCTCCACAGCAGACGGGATGTTTGGGAACAGAGACACAGAGAAAACCCCATGCATAGAGCATTCCCTCATCCTGGAAAGGAAAGACAGATGTAATAACTGTTGCTCATGGAATTCACCAGTGTTTCATTACATGAATTGAATAATTTCCATTCTTTCAGATATAACCTCAGGATTACTCTCAGCCTCTTCTCTTCTTCCACCAAACAGATAGAGAGAAGGAGGGGTCCCAGGGAGGGGTCCACTGCTGTGAACGAGTGATGATACTGACATAGGAGAGAAAGTCACACAGCTACTATGTATGTATTTCATCATCTTGGATCATAGTCCATCTCTACCATCAAATGGAACAGAATAAGAGTAGTCCTATGGGCGCTACTCTACTAACTCGTGAGCGGAAGAACTGCTGGTAGTATGTGGCCTCGCTGTCTCTCTCCATGATGTCATAGGTCTCTGGGTCTAGTCCATAATGAGAGGATGTCGGACTGGTCTCAGCAAACTTCTGTAGCGGGGGGTCTATCCAGTAACCACCCAGCTTTGGAGGCAGGATCAGAGGAAGGTCACGACCTATCTTCAAAAGCTGAGACTTTCAAAAGGGTGAGATGAGAATTAAAAAGTCTGGTGTATCAAATTAAATGTAGATCTAGCAGTATCTGTAGGATGATGGTTGCATCAGCATACCTAATAATGAGTTTTATGTATGCTGGTATGAGTGTTACAACTATTGTGACGTCAGTGTTTTAGGGAACAAAAATGTCTGTATCGTTGATAATATTGAAAGGTCAAATATCAACACACACACGTGTGCACACAGATCTTGACATTATATTAGGAGAAAGACTCACCCTCAAAGGCAGAGGGAATTCACAGCGCTGTTCATCTAGCCTGCTGCTCTGATGAAGGAGAGTGAAGGTAACAGTGGCTGACTGATTGACTAACTGGAAAGAGAACTGATGTACACACAGAGACTACACAAAACAGAGAGGGAATGGTGCTGTACACTCACCTGCAACTTCTCAATGATCTCAAACAGCTCTGTCACCTTACATGGAAAACACAGACAGTCAGACAGAGTCAGACAGACAGACCAACATACAGAGTCAGACAGACAGACCAACATACAGAGTCAGACAGACAGACAGACAGACAGACAGACAGACAGACAGACAGACAGACAGACAGACAGACAGACAGACAGACAGACAGACAGACAGACAGACAGACAGACAGACAGACAGAAAGGAGGTTGAGGGAGAAACAGGAACAGAAAGAGAAACAACATTAGACAAACACAGATGCAGGGAAATGCAAGGAGACTAAATTAGTGACGTTGTGATCAACAAATGCAAAAAGGATATGATGAAAGACACATTATCACAATGAAGTCATTTTACCTTCTGGTTGCTGCCAGCAGAAAGGAACGGTTGGGTCTCGCTGGTAGGGGAGTCCAAAATATCCAGAATGCTGTGTTCTAAAGGCTCTGGTCTGCTGCAACAGGTGGAATGACAGAGCAAAGCAATGCAACCCATCACTTTTCCTATTCGTCAACTGCAAGTGTATCAAGCTTTAAATCCAGTGTAAAATGACCAGCGAGAAATAAACTATATCTAATGTGGATAAAGGTAAATAAAGGTATTTTTAAGTTTTTCTCACCTAGTCTCATGTTCACATAGGAACTTGTCCACACTGTGAATAGGGAAAGTGGTAACTCCTTAGACAATTTGACACATGACATTAAGGACTACTTCTATGAACTATTTCAAGATTTTATTCAAATTCTGACACTAGCACCAAAGCATTTTAATTCGTTGTCAATACTTTGACTGCTACTCACCCTCCATATGCCCCAAAAGTGAAACTTCTCTTTCTGGATAGGAACTTCTCATTTCTGCTGTCTCTCTCCATCGTTCGGTGTGGGTGTTAGTGCTTGTGAGTGCCAGTGTGCTAGCTATAGTCAATCAGGGATGAATTAAATCTCTCTCTCTCTCTCTCTCTCTCTCTCTCTCCTCTGCCCCCTGCCTCTCACTCATTTAATCTCTCTACTTCCTTCCCTATATCCTGCTGTCAGCCAGACGAGCAATATTAACCCCATCTTGGCCGCAGGGACACGCACTGATGGATAACAAACCCCCATGACCCTGCCCTGACATGCAGTACATGTATGGACACAGAGACAGAGGAGTCGCTGGGTATCGATCACCATGCTCTAAGAAACACAGATAGTGGTCTCACTGACTGGGTGTGTGTAGGAATGGTAAATAAATAAATACATGAGAGATTGGACCTGTTACCCTTTGAGTCTGTAGAACCATCAATTATTGACAGCACATACTGAGAGAGGTGCAAGGCAGCGGGAGAGGAGAGGAGAGAGGAGGGGAATGGGGAGGGGTGGTAGTGGAGGGGGAGAGGAGAGAGGAGGGGAATGGGGAGGGGTGGTAGTGGAGGGGAGAGGAGAGGAGAGAGGAGGGGAATGGGGAGGGGTGGTAGTGGAGGGGAGAGGAGGAGAGGAGAGAGGAGGGGAATGGGGAGGGGTGGTAGTGGAGGGGGAGAGGAGAGGAGAGAGGAGGGGAATGGGGAGGGGTGGTAGTGGAGGGGAGGGGAGAGGAGAGGAGAGAGGAGGGGAATGGGGAGGGGTGGTAGTGGAGGGGAGAGGAGAGGGAGGGAGGAGGGGAATGGGGAGGGGTGGTAGTGGAGGGGAGAGGAGACGAGAGAGGAGGGGAATGGGGAGGGGTGGTAGTGGAGGGGAGAGGGAGACGAGAGAGGAGGGGAATGGGGAGGGGTGGTAGTGGAGGGGAGAGGAGACGAGAGAGGAGGGGAAAGGGGAGGGGTGGTAGTGGAGGGGGAGGGGAGAGGAGAAAGGAGGGGAATGGGGAGGGGTGGTAGTGGAGGGGGAGAGGAGAGGAGAGGAGAGAGGAGGGGAATGGGGAGGGGTGGTAGTGGAGGGGGAGAGGAGAGGAGAGAGGAGGGGAAAGGGGAGGGGTGGTAGTGGAGGGGGAGAGGAGAGGAAAGAGGAGGGGAATGGGGAGGGGTGGTAGTGGAGGGGGAGGGGTGTTAAGGCACACTGCTAAAGGGGGAATAAAAACAAGGAAGGGAGGTTAGACAACATTAAGCTTCATTTGTGCAATAAGGTTAATATTGTTGTGGCATTGGTTCCATAATGGTGACATTCTTATTGATTTCAAGGAGCTGCTTCTTCGAGATCAAACACAACTCATGGTAACCTTGCAGAATCATCCGTATCAGTGAGCTGTTGTGAAGCTCATCTAAGAATTGACCTTACAAAAAAAATGTCATATTTGCATTTTCACATATGAAATAGCTGTTTTCACATGTTGAGCTGACATTTTCACGTGAAACCATATGTTCACATGTATTACATTTTAAGATCACATGCACCACCTTTTCACATAAAATGTGTTCAACTCACATGTGAATTGCAGTTTCACATGTCAATAATAAAAGTAATGAGGAATGCTAACTTTTTTTTACCAGTACTGAGTCGATGTGCAGGGGAACGAGTTAATTGACGTAGATATGTACAGGAATAAAGTGATGTATAGTAAACAGTAGGCCAACGTCAATTAGTGAGAGCTGAGAGCTGTCAAAAGGAGAATACTCCTTCAGGTCATAGAGAGCTTGGTTAACCAACTGGGCATAGAGTGGCAAAGATGCACCAGATAAGGCAGGAGTTAAGAACAGTTCAATGAGGCGAGTGAAGAAGAAAGACCAGCCTTGTCAGAACTACGGAACATCCTCATGGCCTTTCAGAGAGCTGAGTGGCATAGAAGGCACAGGAAAAAGAGGGCAAGGAAGCGGGCTGCCTTTTAGCAAATCTCTTTGGATTCACCGAACAGCTGCTAGGTCAGACGCACAGTGGTCACCTTACCTGCTCCAAAGATGAGATCAACAACCATCTCTGCAGCACGTACAGCAACGCAATCAGAGAGAAAGATCTGGAGCAATGCAAGGCTTTGATAAATCTACCAGTACCAACCACAGAGTTAAACAAGGAGCCCTGCTGGAAGGATGCACATGAGGTTGTCAAGAGGACAAGAGCATCCTGAAGGTGACCTGGAGGAGGGGCTAAGTCTCTTAACAGTGGAGATGTGCAGAAGGAGTATGGATTCTGAAGGTGGAGAACTCGAAGAACATCAACCATTTCAGAACCATCTCGCTGCTCAGTGTTAAAGGAAATATATTATTCAGCATTGGGGCCAGCCTTCTGACAGACGACATCCTGAAGAACTCCTACATCAGTCCAGAAAGAAGGGATCCTGGAGGTGCCAGGATGACTGGAACACACAGGTGTGGTCAAGCAGATAATCAGGGAAGCCCGGGAGAACAGAAGATACCTTGTACTGTGGCTAGACCTCACAAATCCCAAAGGCTTCATAACCTACATCCCATCCCATCTCAGGGATCTCATACTGAATTACTACAACAGTTTCCGTTTGAGTGTCACCTTTGCGTCCACAATATTGGAATGGCACAGACCTGGGAATGGAATCATCACAGGCTGCACCATTTCAGTGATCCTGTTTGCCCTTGCCATGTCAGCGGAGGTGGAATGTTGAGGCCTGCTGACCAAGGCTGGCATGCGACAACAGAGTCTTCATGGACGACCTGACTGTGACAACAACATCCATCCCAGGGAGTAGATGGATTCTGCAGGGGTTGGGGAAGCTTGCCACTTGAACTTCAAGTTTGACAGCAGCCTGGGGGATACAGCATCCATCAAGACATCCAACCAGGAGCTGGAAGTGTGGTTGGCTACAGTGGACATGTCAGGTTTACCTGGCAAGATCAAGTCCTGGATATATCAACATGGTGTCCTCCCACGGATCCTCTGACCCCTCCTGGTTTACAAGGTCCTGATTTCTACAGTTAAGTGCTTTGAAGGAAGGTTCAGTAGCTACCTATGCAAATGGCTGGGATTATCTTGAAGCCTTAGCAGCATTGCCCTGTACAGTCACAAGAACAAACTGAAGCTACCCATCAGCAGCCTGAATGAGGAATTCATGGTGACTCATACAAGGGAGGTGCTGCAATACAGGGATTCAAGCAACCCAAAAGTATCCTAGGCAGGTATAGAGGTGAGGACAGGAAGGAAGTGGAGGGCTCAGGATGCAGTAGAGCATGCTGAGTCACAGCTATGGCACAGTGTGCTGGTGGGTAAGGTGACTCTGGGAAGAGCTGAACTTGGTAGCATTGCAACACCACATTATGACCAGGCACAGGGGAAAGACAGGCGGAAGCTGGTTGCGATGGAAGTGTGAGCAACAGTCGAGGAGGAGGGAGCCAGCAGGATGGTAGGAATGCGGCAATAAGGCAACAAGATGGGAGAAAATGGTGGAAAGCACATGGTCCGAGCTGTGGAAGGCCGAGCCCCATCGCATCAAGTTCTACGATGTCCTGAAAAAGAAAAGGTGAGCCGCAGACTCTAGGAGCTCAGATGCAATAATTCAATAAACAGTCCAGCTGTCTTCATCAGGGTATAATCTGCAATATCCTACCAAGCCCATCTAACCTGTTCTGCTGGGGCAAGGATCGATTCACAATCATGCTCTCTGTCTAAAGAGAGGAGGACATCCATCCTCAACTGCTGCTCAAAAGCCCTAGGCGAGGGTCACTACCGCTGGTGCCACAACCTGGTGTTTAAAGCCTTTGTGGAAATCATCTTCAGTGGGATCAGCCACTGCAAGCACCCCCGACAAGCGAAGTAGGCAATTGCAATCATCAGATCCAGGGAAAAGCCAACACCAGCTACCAGAACCTCCACAGGTCTTTTAGCAAGAGCTCAAGACTGGGAGCTGAAAGTCAACCTGGGAAAACAGTTCAAGTTCCCTGACATCATCACAGCAACAACACTGAGGCCAGAGGTGCTGCTTTCTGAAACATTCAAGCAGGTCATCTTAATGGAGCTCATTGTCCCTTGGGAGGACCGCATTGAGGAGGCAAATTAAAGAAAATAGGCCGAAGTATGAGGACCCGTTGGAGCAGTACCAAAGAGCAAGTTCTGAGTCTGTCGAAGTGGGATGCAGAAGGTTCGTAGGTCAATCCTTCTACAGGGCATTATGACTACTATGCACCACAGGGAGGAAGGCCATCAAGACAGTGGAAGCAATGCTTTGGCTGTTAATTGTTCATTATCCATGTTAACCATGTTACATTTCAGAAATGTCAACTTCAATGGGGTAGGGACGTCACAAGGATTTTGGATAGCACAGAGCTGTGCTAGTGTGCAGGTGTTATCTGCTCTGATAAACCAAATCTAAAAAGAGGGCAATAAACACAGGTTTTGCAAACAGGTTTTGCCTAGATGGTTAGTTTGTCAGAAATGATTTTTCATAGCAGGTTAGGAGAACTTACCCCGTAGGCTCAGATAATAAATGTAGCAGGTTTGGAGAATTAGGTTAGATTTGGGAAAAAGGTTAGGGTTAGCTAAAATGAAAAAATAATAAACTTTTGACATCAATTTGATAAACTGTATCCCATCTAGCAATGACCATGCGAAAGTGAGTAGTTTATGTTGAAAACAACGGGCATCCATCTTGGACATTGTCTCTAGTAAATTTATAAGCTAAGTGCACTCTGCTCCTAAAATAAATACTAATTTTACCCTCTTCATGTAAAAATTAAAAACTGCCATTGGGTAAAGTATAAGCCTATACCTGAAAATATATCCACTATATACAAAATGTATTAGCTAAAATTATTATAACTATTGTAGTTTGTAGTTCATGACTAGACATAATTGTAGATTTTTTTTGTCTATAATTGTCGGTTATACGGCTGGCTATATGTTTATTGTGCCAGCCCTACCTGTGCAGCTATTTAATAACAAATAGGCAATACCAGTTGCTTCTATGATTTTCCAAAAGTTATGTCACTGTTTTAGAAGTATATTACCAAAGTGATCTATTGTACAGTACACCAGGACTAAACCTTGCATTGGGTAGGTTAACCTTTGGAACCAGGGTTGATAATAATTTACTTATCCTGGAAGCAGTCTATGGAAAAGGTATGACAGCAATCCATGATTTGGTTTAGTTTCCCTGGCAGTTCGCACATGCAAACGTTAGCATTTGTGGCACAAATTCCATACAAGTCATGTATGCAATGTTCCCTCACATTTTTCCGGCACTGAGCAAATTTAAGGTCTGCAGTGCCCAAACTTGAAAGTTGTGAAAAGTCAGTGCAACTTCGAGCATGTGTTTACTGTGAACACAGAGGCTGTACCCACTTTAAGTTACAGTCTAAACAGTGGCCATGTCGGCTACTGTGGCTATTTGATCATAATGTAGGCTTACCAGAGTGGGCTACTTAATTTATTTGATTTATTTCACCTTTATTTAACCAGGTAGGCAAGTTGAGAACAAGTTCTCATTTACAAGATAAAGCCAAGCAGTTTGACACATACAACAACACAGAGTTACACATGGAGTAAAACAAACATACAGTCAATAATACAGTAGAAAAATAAGTCTATATACGATGTGAGCAAATGAGGTGAGATAAGAATAATAAGATAAGATAAGGGAGGTAAAGGCAAAACAAAGGCCATGGTGGTGAAGTAAATACAATATAGCAAGTAAAACACTGGAATGGTAGATTTGCAGTGGAAGAATGTGCAAAGTAGAAATAAAAATAATGGGGTGCAAAGGAGCAAAATAAAGAAATAAAGACAGTAGGGAAAGAGGTAGTTTGGGCTAAATTATAGATGTGCTATGTACAGGTGCAGTCATCTGTGAGCTGCTCTGACAGCTGCTGCTTAAAGCTAGTGAGGGAGATAAGTGTTTCCAGTTTCAGAGATTTTTGTAGTTCTTTCCAGTCATTGGCAGCAGAGAACTGGAAGGAGAGGCGGCCAAAGGAAGAATTGGTTTTGGGGGTGACCAGAGAGGTATACCTGCTGGAGCGCGTGCTACAGGTGGGTGCTGCTATGGTGACCAGCGAGCTGAGATAAGGGGGGATTTTACCTAGCAGGGTCTTGTAGATGACCAGGAGCCAGTGGGTTTGGTGACGAGTATGAAGTGAGGGCCAGCCAACGAGAGAGTACAGTTCACAGTGGTGGGTAGTATATGGGGCTTTGGTGACAAAACGTATGGCACTGTGATAGACTGCATCCAATTTATTGAGTAGGGTATTGGAGGCTATTTTGTAAATGACATCGCCGAAGTCGAGGATTGGTAGGATGGTCAGTTTTACCAAAGTATGTTTGGCAGCATGAGTAAAGGATGCTTTGTTGCGAAATAGGAAGCCAATTCTAGATTTAACTTTGGATTGGAGAGGTTTGATGTGAGTCTGGAAGGAGAGTTTATAGTCTAACCAGACACCTAGGTATTTGTAGTTGTCCACATATTCTAACTCAGAACCTTTCTAGTGATGCTGGACGGGCGGGCAGGTGGAGGCAGCGATCGGTTGAAAAGCATGCATTTAGTTTTACTTGTATTTAAGAGCAGTTGGAGGCTACGGAAGGAGAGTTGTATGGCATTGAACATATTGTATAACATTTTTACATAGAAATAGCTGTTCTGCTGTTAAGCCCACAGCAGCAGCCAATGAGTGGTGTTCAATGTCGGCCTACATTCCATGAGACTTTTGAAAAAAAACATGCAGGGCTTGACATTAACCTGTTTATCCACTTGTCCTTCAGACAAGGAGGTGACTGAAAATGTTGCTTTGTTGTTTGATGCAAGAAACTACTTTACAAAATAAAATGTATTATTATTCCCATACCACTATTACAGAGAATCAGATAAATTATGCTACCCTCTTCCTATTGGCTACTTAGCTTATTCAACCCTGTCCCAAAACACAACACTGCCCCTTCAAGACAAAAAAAGCTCATTACCTGACTCGCTTTTCAAAGATGCCAAGAAATGTACACGTTTGTCCTCTTGTAGAAAGCAATCACTCCCCTATTGCTGTCAACAAATAAATGTAACTGGGCTAAAAACTCATTAACTAGCAAAGGATATGAACAAAATATGCACACGTGGCTCTCGCTTTGATCTCAAAACAAGCACATCTACTCATGACCGCTCAAGCTATAAACACAGTCCAGTTCAAAGTAAATGGCACAGATCCATATACATTGCCTTGGGGTCTGAAAACTGTCCTATTACTTTTTCCACATTTTGCAATGTTACAGCCTTGTTCTAAAATTGATTACATTTTCCCTCATCAATCTACACACAATACCCCATAATGACGAAGCATAAAAACAGGTTTTCAGACATATCACATTTACATAAATATTCAGACCCTTTACTCAGTACTTTGTTGAAGCACCTTAGGCAGTAATTACAGCCTCAAGTCTTATTGGTATGATGCTTCAAGCTTGGCACGCCTGTATTTGGGGAGTTTCTCCCATTCTTCTCTGCAGATCCTCTCAGAGCTCCAAGTCCGGGCTCTGGCTGTGTGCTTAAGGTAGTTGTTGCTCTGTTCATCTTTCCCTCGATCCTGACTAGTCTCCCAGTCCCTGCCACTGAAAAACATCCCCACAGCATTATGCTGCCACCACAGTGCTTCACCGTAGGGATGGTGCCAGGTTTACTCCAGATATGATACTCGGCATTCAGTCCAAAGAGTTCAATCTTGGTTTCATCAGACCAGAGAATCTTGTTTCTCATAGTCAGAGTCCTTCGGGTGCCTTTTGGCAAACTCCAAGCAGGCTGTCATGTGCCTTACTGAGGAGTGGCTTTCATCTGGCCACTACCATAAAGGCCTGATTGGTGGAGTGCTGCAGAGATGGCTGTCCTTCTGGAAGGTTCTCCCATCTCCACAGAGGAACTCCGGAGCTCTGTCAGAGTGACCCTCGGGTTCTTGGTTACCTCCCTGACCAAGGACCTTCTCTCGCGATTGCTCAGTTTGATCCGGGCAGCCAGATCTAGGAAGAGTCTTGGTGGTTCCAAACGTCTTCAGTTTAAGAATGATGGAGGCCACTGTGTTCGTTGGGACCTTCAATCCTGCAGATTTTTTTTTTGTACCCTTCCCCATGTCTGTGCCTCAACAATCCTGTCTCGGAGCTCAGCAGACAATTCCTTTGACTTCATGGCTTGGTTTTTGTTCTGACATGCACTGTCAACTGTGGGACTTTATATAGACAGGTGTGCGGCTTTCTAAATCATGTCCAATCAATTGAATTTACCACAGATGGACTTCAATCAAATTGTAGAAACATCTCAAGGATGATCAATTGAAACAGGATGCACCTGAGCTCAATTTCGAGTCTCATAGCAAAGGGCCTGTATACTTATGTAAATAAAATGTGCAAAAATGTTGAAAAACCTGTTTCCGCTTTGTCATTGTGAGGTATTGTGTGTAGATCAATGAGGAAAACATGTATTTAATCCATTTTAGAAGAAAGCTGCAACGTAACAAAATGTGGAAAAAGTCTGAATACTTTCTGAATGCACTGTATGTTCATACTGAATCTATACATTTAACATTTACATTTAAGTCATTTAGCAGACGCTCTTATCCAGAGCGACTTACAAATTGGTGCATTCACCTTATGACCTATAAATTCAACATATTAGGCTCCATTTGTGCAATAAGGTCAATTATGTCGTGGCATTTTAAGAATCATTTTTTCACATCAATCAACAGCAGTTTGGCAAATATGGATTTCTCACAATCAAAAAATTCCTTGTGGACAGATGTGAGCTGTTTCCAGTTAATTCCTGAATCCCACTCCCTTATTTCCTACAAAGGACATGCCATCCTCTCTACTTCATCTAAAAATTAGGTAGCTGTTTATGTCAGTCTTCCATGATATTCTTATCAATTGGTTGATTATTTACTGTAACAACCGATTCAAATTCAAAATTAATTTGCTTTAATGTTTCCACCCACGGCCCTGGGATAGCTGACTCGTATTCGACCAGGAAAACGTCGATCCAAATCCTCCGAACTGTCATTGGCTATAATCCAACACAATGAATTTAGACCACTCCCGCTACCATTTTCACACATTGCAGAGGCGCGGAAGTTGGTTTACTAGGGTAAGTTATGTTGTTAATTTGTGCGAAATCATTTCAAATACAGTTAGCTAAATTGGCTATCTAGTTTTAGGACATATGGGTTGGGAGCAGATGAACGCATTGAAGGTGTTCTGAATGTTTGAAATCCACCCCCAAAAAATAACATCCCAACGTTAGCATGCCGATGTAACGTTAACTTAGCTACTTGCATATCTAAAGGTACAATGTTTTGAAAAATGCAACGAAACTGATTGACACTTGCTTACATTTTTAACAAATTTCTTAGCATAGCTACCTGGTTTTATGCAATAGCTTACAAGTTAGTATTGTTCGGACGTCAAGGTGATGTCAACTTTTCCTTGACACATTCATTATTAGCTAGCTAACGCGTTAGCTGGAGACAGCTGGCTAACGTTACCTGACAGCCATTGTAAGTATCTGCTGCTGAGTGTTAATAGACATAGGAAAGAATAGGAGATATAACTACCAATTACTTTCTCGTACATCCAGACAGCTACTATAGCTAGCTAGTATAATGTTAGTTCTTACAGAAAGACACATTCAGCATCCTTACCACTCCGACTTAGAAAACAAGGTAAATTGAGCTATTATAATAACTAGATACAATGCCAATGAGTAACGTTAACACGTTGTTGAGAAGCTAGGCCTATATACCGCGCCACGGTTTTGCAAGAAGAATGGAAGTTGACAGTAAACGCTTAATTTTCTTGTGTGTTGTCTCGTAGCAGAATGTTGGGGGAATGCGGTATGCTGGAACGAGACAGAAGGGGGCTTCGGAAATACGCCGTGACTCTCTGCAAAGAGATGGTGGTGGACGAGCTGTTCATTCAGTCGCTGCAGACAGACGACATTCTCACCGACAGCATGGCAGAAAGCATCCTGGTATGTTGTGTTCAATTGTGTAGCTCGATACTACTACCAGGTCAGGTGACTTATGACCCATATCAACTTCCAAAAAATGTATGCATTCATTGCCCAAATGTCTTATTGTTGATGTATGTCATTAACTTCAATCACGTAACCAAATGTGAATGTTAGTGTGGATCAGGGTTTCCCATACTTGGTCCTTGAAACTCCTGCTTGCCCCCTGTGTGCATGTGTGCATGCCCCCCCCCCAAGCTTGATGATGAGTTGGTTATTTTTGAATCATGTAGTGAGTGCTATGGCAAAAAAAACTAAATGTGCACCTGGGGGGGCAGGACCCAGTTTAGTTTCCCTGGTGTAGATTAACATGTATTCCACTTTCTATTTTTTCTTTCTAATCTGTTGATATCCGTTGTTCCCCAGGCGGAACTGACCTCCCACAAGCGGAGCTGGCGTCTGCTGTCCCTGCTCCCCAAGCGTGGTCCCAGAGCCTTCAGCAGCTTCTGCTCAGCACTGAGAGACACAGAGCAGCAGCACCTATGTGCCCTGCTCACAGAGTCACCAGAGAGGGACGGAGAGAGACAGGTGAGTGGGCACTGAGAGCCACACCACAACCAGCACAACAATCAGATGTTGATCCTGACAGACGAGCAGAAGGACAAAGATGGAAAGGGGAGAGGGTAGTCATGGAGAGAGAGAGAGAGAGAGAGAGAGAGGGGTGAGTGCCACAACCAACCTAAGCCTCAAACTGCGCCCCTTACTCAGTGTCCCCAGACAGCTAGGGTGAAAGACAGGGCTGAGGGGGTGAGTTCCACAAAATACCCAATCCAAGCTTCAGACCGCTATTCCCCATTCACAAAGACCCCAGTCAAAGACAGTGAGGAAGAGGGGGATGAAGAGAAAGAGGTGAGCGCTACCCAACACCTAGCCCAAGCTACATACTAAGTTAGAATATTTTCCTGGTATTTTACAAATGTTCCTTCCCAAGAATAAAACAACTTTTCTCATGGGTAACCCTGTGTTTCCCGCCAAAACTGGAAGTGTCATTCAAAAGCATTATAAAGCATATAAATATATAATGAAAATTCAAACCTAATGCGTCCGATACATTTTATGAGCCCTACGTCAATTATGTCGCTCTTGCTGCTGGTGATTCTCTGATCCACCTCTATATAGATTCTGTATACTTCTGGCCCTTCATTGGACACTGTGATAACTAACCTCCAGATGAGCTTCAATGCCATACAACTCTCCTTCCATTGCCTCCAACTGCTCTTAAATGCAAGTAAAATTAAATGCATGTTCTTCAACCGATCGCTGCCCGCCCGTCCAGCATCACTACTCTGGACGGTTCTGACTTAGAATATGTGGACAACTACAAATGCCTAGGTGTCTGGTTAGACCTTCCAGACTCACATTAAGAATCTCCAATCCAAAATGAATTCTAGAATTGGCTTCCTATTCCACAACAAAGCATCCTTCACTCATGCTGCCAAACATACCCTCATAAAACTGACCATCCTACTGATTCTTGACTTCGGTGATCTCATTTACAAAATTGCCTCCAACACTCTTCTCAACAAATTGTATGCAGTCTATCACAGTGCCATCTGTTTTGTCACCAAAGCCCCATATACTATCAACCACTGCGACCTGTACGCTCTTGTTGGCTGGCCCTTGCTTCATACTCATCGCCAAACCCACTGGCTCCAGGTCATCTACAAGTCTCTGCTAGGTAAAGCCCCGCCTTATCTCAACTCACTGGTCACCATAGCAGCACCCACACGTAGCACGTGCTTCAGACGGTATATCTCACTAGACACCCCCAAAGCCAATTCCTCCTTTGGCTGCCTTTCCTTCCAGTTCTCTGCTGCCAATGATTGGCCATGAATTGCAAAAATCACTGACGATGGAGATTCATATCTCCCTCACTAACTTTAAGCACCAGCTGTCAGAGCAGCTTCTAGATCACTGCACCTCTACATAGCCCATCTGTAATATAGCCCATCCAACTACCTCATCCCCATACTGTATTTATTTATCTTGCTCCATTGCACCCCAGTATCTTCTCTACTTGCACATTCGTCTTCTGCACATCAATCAGACAGTGTTTAATTGGTATATTGTAATTACTTTGCCACCATGGCCTGTTTATTGCCTTCCTTATCTTACCTCATTTGCAAATCAAATCAAAGTTTATTTGTCACGTGCGCCGAATACAACACGGGAAATGCTTACTTAAAATGCGCACACTCAATATAGATTTTTTTTTCTACTGTATTATTGACTGTATGTTTGTTTACTCCATGTGTAACTCGGTGTTGTATCTGTCAAACTGCATTGCTTTATTCTTGGCCAGGTTGTAGTTGTAAATGAAAACTTGTTCTTAACTGGCCTACCTGGTTAAATAAAGGTGAAATAAAAAAATATATGGCTAGAATTAGATGCAGAAGGCTTCCTTTCATGAAGATTGAATGGTTATGGGTCTGAATAAATAATTGCTATAGCCTGCCGCCATCGCACGCATTCACTGTTCTTTCAAAGTACCCGTGAGTTCTGTTGGCTGCTGTATATAACATTCAGCAAAAAATATATTGCATTAATTAGCAAAATATAAGGCTGAATGTAATCCATTATTAGCCTTATATTTAGCTAATTAATGATGGGTTATGCATAATAAGCATCTAACTTATAGCCTCTGTCTCTTACGCAAGTGCCTGTGCACCACTGGCCTCGCCTTACAAAACGTCCTTAGCTCTGAGTCCCATGCAGGAAAAGCTAGACAATCTTTTTAGCATTTCTTACACCAATAGACTATTCGAAGAGGGATGCAATATAGATTTTCTAGCCTACCTATGTCAATTTAGAACAGGATTATCTATTTTGGATGCAACTTGAATGGAGTTGATGGAGATAGTGTGCACTGATTTAAAGCAACGCTATTTGAGTGATAGGCTGTTTTTAAAACTCTTTACAATAAATACAATTTAAAAAATCAAGAAAAACAAGGTGACCCCTGAAAGCCAGATCATTCTGTCTTTATATTACTGTAGCATAGGCTATGCTGCAGTCAATGTAGGCTTACCTGTCACAAGAAAACACGTTATCATGATGAGATACAGGAAGAGTAGCTGCTGCTTTTGCAACAGTTAATGGGGATCCTAATAAAATGCCAATACAGTAGGTTCTCCTACATGCACTGTGGATTGCGCTCCATACTGAGATGGGCTGTCTGTCCCCACCCTGAGCATTGATTCATCATGCAGCGGCCGTAGAGAAACCACATTTAGACATCGCATATCATTTTAACAGTTCCATTTCACGCCATGCTGTTCATATAAACAATTTATTATAATTGACCGGTTTCTCGCAGTTATTTATCCTGGGAAAGAGTGGTTTTGGACGGTAAATCTCGGAAACCGGGTTCCTGCCATTCAACCCTACTACAGACTGTCCCCAGATAGTCACTAGAGAAAGAAGTGACCACAACACTCCCAACCCAAGCTACAGACTGCTGTAACAGGAAGAAAGAGGGGGATGGGGAGAAAGAGGGGAATAAGAAAAGAGGAGAGCTGTAGATTGGGAGAGAGGTGAGTCAGCCATCACTCCCCCCCAAAAAAAAAAAAAGCCTCCTGGATGTTTTGGTATTCACACTGCAGGCGAGGAAAACAAATCGGGATAAATGTTCAGATTGTATTGATGGTAAGTTGTATCAAAGGTAAGTTAAAAGATGGTTAAATTCTCCTTTTCCTTTGTCCTTCAGAGATATGTGGACTCTCCCCTCCCACTTCCCACCCAGGAGGGGATTGTTCCAACCAAGAGAGCCAGAACACAAGGTGAGTAGAGCAGTCATCTGAGGTGGGTGCATTCAAGATCACAGTTTTACAACCGTTTCATTCACAATATTTTCATGTTTCCTAGGAGATCATGGGAGGGGTTGTTTGTGTGGTTGTTTGGAGAAGAAAAAAATACATGTAATCATTCTGTTTTTTGGCTTGTAACTCAGTCTTTTATAAAAAATAAAAGAAAGCTATTTTTAATAAATCCAATAAAACTGTAAATGAAAATGTCCCAATTGAGTCCAGTTGTATAATTTTATCAGTGTGGAAGCAGTGTGCTGTAGCCTTGGTATGGAGTGCCACTGCCCAGCCAGTCTCACCACCTGCAGGCACCACGCCCGTGTGACTTGCTCACATAGCTGTAGTACAAAGGTTGTTACAACACCATTATATGTTGCTAACAGCTTCCCTTTCAAGGCAGAAACGTGACGTTGACTGGAACCCTGCTCTGATGGACATTATTGGAATTGTCTCCACTGGTGTATTTTCTGGAATGAAATACATGCAGGGTGTAATGTTATCCTAATATGTGTTTCAGAGTCAATGGAGATGTGTCTGGATGCAGACAGTCCCATCACCAGCTCTGTTCTTCCCTGTACACCAGACTTCTACCTAAAACACTCCCAACAGGTACAACACTCACTGTTAATACAAACCAGTAAATCACCTGTCTGTACCATGTCACTGCCGACAGATAAAACACAGTCTCTGTCTGGTATCTCTTACCTGAGACCATTAATGTTGTTAACGGCTGTATATTTTTGGTTCTCATATTTGTCACTGCAAATATAACTGTTACAATGCAACTTTATGCAACTCCCTAGGGCAGTTAGTTTCAAGGCAGCAGCCACTGCAGCATGCACCTTTGCAACAAACGCATGCATGCACTTCCTGTGTCCAGAATGTGTATCCAGATGCTGCATTGTTCCCCAAGGTATTTCTAGGGAACAGGAGAGTAGATCTTCCTATTCAACCACCTCAACCTGTAACAGCTGTTGAAGTGTCTCCGCTCTAAACAGACAGCTATTAGACCTCTGCAGTATAGACAGAGTTTAGACAGTACCAGGCGAGTCCCACTGGTCCGTAGAAGACAGTGTTTGTCTAGACCACAGTCAGTTTGACAGGAAAGAGACACGGGGAGAATTCCCCCAGCCCATGTGTTGAAGTCTCTGTAAACCTGCTCAGGTTGAGGATGATTCATCACTGAGCTCCACTGGGTTGTAAAACTGTCATTTAAATACAGGGACAGAAACCACAACAAACACTACTGAGAACAGCAGCAACAGAAGCACATTATTATTTTCCTTCAGGTAAACCATGTCATTTTCTCGCGCTGCATTTTTGTCTCTTGTCCCTCACTCTTTTCTCCTCCTTTCCCTTCTTCGCTTTCCTTCCTCCCTTTGCATCTCTCTCTCCTCCCCTCACACTTTCTCTCTTCCCCCTCTCCTCTCTTTCTCCTGCTCTCTCCCCTTCAGTCCTATAGTATGGTGTCCAGTCCTCGTGGCCTGGCCTTGGTGATCAGTAACGTCTCCTTTGACCCCTGTGCTGCTCCTGAACTGGACTCCAGGAAGGGAGGGGAGGTGGACGAGGAGGTCCTCAGGAAGGTGTTCACTGAGCTGGACTACATAGTCACCGTCCGGAGAGACCTCACAGCTCAGGTAACGCACACACACAGAGAGCAAGACAGTGGTGCTAAAGGTACAGCAGTGCTTCAACAACATGGACTGTATCGGTGGATCCCCCACTGGCTTCAATCAGTGGCACTCAGGCATTTGTTTGCCTTGATCTTCATAGACCTGTTGCTATTAGAGTCCTGTTGTTAGCTAGTGGAGACAGCTGTGTGTAGCGTTGGTCTTTCCATGACCATGTTTAATGCAAAGAACAAAGGGTGAATTTACAGCTCTACACTTCCTCTCTGTATAACTAGTGGCTCTTGCACTTTGTGACAAATTGTACCAAAATAATTCTAAAAGTTCTACGTAATTAGAATAGGGTTTAATACTTGATTGATCTCTCTCTATGACAGGGCATGCGGGAGTGCATTGAGCAGTTTGGCACACGGCAGCAGCACCAGACCGTATCCAGCTGTGTGGTGTGTCTGCTGTCCCATGGAGTAGAGGGGGCTATCTACGGCACAGACGGACAGCTGCTGGAGGTGTGTGTGACCTCATTCAGTTTAGAGTGAAACCCTTTCTGATGATAATAATCATATTAATTGAATCTCTGTCTCTCTCTCAGTTGGACTGGGTGTTTGAGGCGTTTGACAACGCCCACTGTCCTCTACTGCAGAATAAACCCAAGATGTTCTTCATCCAGGCCTGCAGAGGAGGTGAGCACACAGTCTCTCTGCCCTCACTCTCCCTCCTTCCATTTCCCCAACCCTCCCTTCCCTGTTCTCTTCTTCTAACCCGTCTTGTCTCTGTCTCCTTCCAGAGGAGATGGACTGTGGGGTGGAGCAGTCAGACGGGCCAGAGAGGACCCAGTCTCCTGGCTGTGAACAGAGGGATGCAGGGAGGGAGGGGGATGGAGACACCAGGCAGATGGAGGAGCGAGGCAGGCTCAGAGTCAAACTGCCCCAGCGCTCTGACATGATCTGTGGCTTCGCCTCCCTCAAAGGTAGGTGTGTGTATGTGTGTTGGTCCCTACTGGGTAATGTAGTGTGTGTTGGTCCCTACTTGGTAATGTAGTGTGTGTTGGTCCCTACTGGGTAATGTAGTGTGTGTTGGTCCCTACTGGGTAATGTAGTGTGTGTTGGTCCCTACTGGGTAATGTAGTGTGTGTTGGTCCCTACTGGGTAATGTAGTGTGTGTTGGTCCCTACTGGGTAATGTAGTGTGTGTTGGTCCCTACTGGGTAATGTAGTGTGTGTTGGTCCCTACTGGGTAATGTAGTGTATGTGTGTTGGTCCCTACTGGGTAATGTAGTGTATGTGTGTTGGTCCCTACTGGGTAATGTAGTGTATGTGTGTTGGTCCCTACTGGGTAATGTAGTGTATGTGTGTTGGTCCCTACTGGGTAATGTAGTGTATGTGTGTTGGTCCCTACTGGGTAATGTAGTGTATGTGTGTTGGTCCCTACTGGGTAATGTAGTGTATGTGTGTTGGTCCCTACTGGGTAATGTAGTGTATGTGTGTTGGTCCCTACTGGGTAATGTAGTGTATGTGTGTTGGTCCCTACTGGGTAATGTAGTGTATGTGTGTTGGTCCCTACTGGGTAATGTAGTGTATGTGTGTTGGTCCCTACTGGGTAATGTAGTGTGTGTGTGTTGGTCCCTACTGGGTAATGTAGTGTGTGTGTGTTGGTCCCTACTGGGTAATGTAGTGTGTGTGTGTGTTGGTCCCTACTGGGTAATGTAGTGTGTGTGTGTGTGTTGGTCCCTACTGGGTAATGTAGTGTGTGTGTGTGTGTGTTGGTCCCTACTGGGTAATGTAGTGTGTGTGTGTGTGTGTGTTGGTCCCTACTGGGTAATGTAGTGTGTGTGTGTGTGTGGTCCCTACTGGGTAATGTAGTGTGTGTGTGTGTGTTGGTCCCTACTGGGTAATGTAGTGTGTGTGTGTGTGTTGGTCCCTACTGGGTAATGTAGTGTGTGTTGGTCCCTACTGGGTAATGTAGTGTGTGTTGGTCCCTACTGGGTAATGTAGTGTATGTGTGTTGGTCCTACTGGGTAATGTAGTGTGTGTGTGTGTGTGTTGGTCCCTACTGGGTAATGTAGTGTGTGTGTGTGTGTGTTGGTCCCTACTGGGTAATGTAGTGTGTGTGTTGGTCCCTACTGGGTAATGTAGTGTGTGTGTGTGTTGGTCCCTACTGGGTAATGTAGTGTGTGTTGGTCCCTACTGGGTAATGTAGTGTGTGTTGGTCCCTACTGGGTAATGTAGTGTGTGTGTGTGTTGGTCCCTACTGGGTAATGTAGTGTGTGTGTGTTGGTCCCTACTGGGTAATGTAGTGTGTGTGTGTGTTGGTCCCTACTGGGTAATGTAGTGTGTGTGTGTGTTGGTCCCTACTGGGTAATGTAGTGTGTGTGTGTTGGTCCCTACTGGGTAATGTAGTGTGTGTGTGTGTGTTGGTCCCTACTGGGTAATGTAGTGTGTGTGTGTGTGTTGGTCCCTACTGGGTAATGTAGTGTGTGTGTGTGTTGGTCCCTACTGGGTAATGTAGTGTGTGTGTGTGTGTTGGTCCCTACTGGGTAATGTAGTGTGTGTGTGTGTGTGTGTGTTGGTCCCTACTGGGTAATGTAGTGTGTGTGTGTGTGTGTGTTGGTCCCTACTGGGTAATGTAGTGTGTGTGTGTGTGTGTTGGTCCCTACTGGGTAATGTAGTGTGTGTGTGTGTGTGTTGGTCCCTACTGGGTAATGTAGTGTGTGTGTGTGTGTGTTGGTCCCTACTGGGTAATGTAGTGTGTGTGTTGGTCCCTACTGGGTAATGTAGTGTGTGTGTGTGTTGGGTCCCTACTGGGTAATGTAGTGTGTGTGTGTGTTGGGTCCCTACTGGGTAATGTAGTGTGTGTGTGTTGGGTCCCTACTGGGTAATGTAGTGTATGTGTGTTGGGTCCCTACTGGGTAATGTGTTGGGCCCCTACTGGGTCATGTGTTGGGCCCCTACTGGGTCATGTGTTGGGCCCTACTGGGTCATGTGTTGAGTCCTACTAGGTCATGTGTTGGGCCCTACTGGGTCATGTGTTGAGCCCTACTAGGTCATGTGTTGGGCCCTACTAGGTCATGTGTTGGGCCCTACTAGGTAGTGTCTGTTGTGCCACACTCGGTAATATGTTGGGGCCTACTAGGTAATGTAATGTAGTGTCTGTTGGCCCCTACTGGGTAATGTAGTGTCTGTCGGGCCCTACTGGGTAATGTAGTGTCTGTTGTGCCACACTAGGTAATATGTTGGGGCCTACTAGGTAATGTAATGTAGTGTCTGTTGGCCCCTACTGGGTAATGTAGTGTCTGTCGGGCCCTACTGGGTAATGTAGTGTCTGTTGTGCCACACTAGGTAATATGTTGGGGCCTACTAGGTAATGTAATGTAGTGTCTGTTGGCCCCTACTGGGTAATGTAGTGTCTGTCGGGCCCTACTAGGCACTGCAGCCATGAGGAATACCAAGAGAGGATCCTGGTTCATCCAAGAGGTCAACTCAGCACTCCGCTTCAGAGCCAGAGACACACACCTATCAGACATACTGGTGCAGGTAAACACAAACACACACCACATATCAGTCATAGTAAGTACATTTTCCCTCAATAAAGTAGTTATCAGCAAGTTCAGTGCTAGTAACCTTTTGTAACCTCTGTCCTTAGGTGAATGGTCGTATTAAAGACAGAGAAGGCTATGCTCCTGGCACCCCCCACCATCGCTGTAAGGAGATGTCTGAATTCACCAGCTCCCTCTGCAAAGACCTCTACCTGTTCCCCAAGTACTACCCTCAGTACTGACACGCACACATTTCTGCACCCCTACAGCACCACACACATACCGCATCCACTACTGACACACACACACATGCTGTTACACACAATCATAGAGGATTAATTCATTCACATTTGCTGTGCAAATTCCCTCTCACAGACAAACTTGGAAAGAAAAATGGAACGAGTTGTTGTAAATCTACGTGCTTGGTAATGGGCATGAAGTATACATGACTGGTATGAAGCTGATGTGTGTACCTACCTATCAGCTAGGCTTGCTATATGTGTATCTGTGCCAGTTAGAAATGGGATTGAAATGTTAGAGGAAAATATTTTAGCTTGCTAACACACCAGAATATATTTAAATGTATCGCTTTTAATTTCTTACTAAACAGCAACGTTTGTGTTTGAAGATTATTCTTTTTTTAAACATGTATTTTGTATGCAGATCTATTTTTATCCATTTATTTTGTATCAAATCATTTTGTATTAAAAAATGTTTATTATAAAATGCATAGCATTAGAATAGGAAATCCCCCCTGACCAAATGAAGGTATGTATCTGTGTCCATATGATGGGCAGACAGGTGGTGGTGTAGAGTTATAGGCTGAGGATGCAGCATGGAGGGAGCTGCATTTCAATACCCTCCTAGTAATCTGAGTCTTCCACTGAAGGATACTGGGACAAGTAGATGTGATATTGGGAGTTTCAGGGTTTGTTAGCAATGATTTGATGTGTTATTGAGGCAACAAGTGTACTGCATTCCATTTGAATAGAATGGATTCATGACCATTTCTCTCACAAACAACTGTCCTCCCCCTCCCATCTCTACCTCCATGAGGGGGTTACGGTCTAAGGCACTGCATTTCAGTGCAAGAGGCTCACTACAGTCCCTGGTTTGAATCCAGGCTGGATCACATCTGGACGTGATTGGGAGTCCCATAGGGCAGTGCACATTTGGCTCAGCGTCATTCGGTTTTGGCCGGGGTAGACCGTCATTGTAAATAAGAATTTGTTCTTAACTGACTTGCCTAGTTAAATAAAAAATGTAGACAAGTTAAGGCAGGTAGGTTAATTAATGTTATAACTACATTGGTAACCAGACTGTTATTACTTAGATGTGATGAAAGATGTCAACTTGTATTTAAATGAATTACATTTATGTTACACCAATGAATTAAATTAGAATTCTATGTAACTGCTTGTTATCTCTGGTCAACTTGAGACCTAAGTTACCTACTGTCAATGTTTCCTTGACCATTAAGATTTCAGTTCACAGGATGGATGTACATGGATGTTTTAAAGATGTATGGATTGATTTTAAAGCAGCTACAGTATTTTCCTTTTCAATTTGATATGCAATATTCCATAGCAATGTGTGCCATGTGAAAGCTGTGGTATTGTCTTTAAAATACTTGGTTTATCATTTACATAGGACGATGCATCACATTCAAGTGTATGAGCAGCAATATTGATGTTTGGTTCTAACAGTGTTGTAGGGAGGAGTGATATGACATGAACAGTATGAATTGAGCTGTTGACCAACCAATCACAGATGCAGCACATAGTGCTCATGTTAAAAATATAAAAAATCCATAGAGATCCTGTTAAATTAGTATTCTAATTCTATGGACAGTTCACCCCAAATTCTAAGTGCCAGATGTTTGTTAGATGCTTTCCATTCGGTTTGAAGCCTCTAGTTCGGTTTAAACTAACTTAATGTGTACAATATAGCATCTACACAACTGGTGTCGTGACAGTCATATTTTTTGTTATCGTGAATTTTCAGAAAGATTTTGTGGCGAATTAGGTTATCCCTTGAAAGTGAAGTACTGAGGTCTGGGGTTCACTGCCATAAGCTAAGGAGCTGCTGGGGATGGGGGGAGGAGATGACTGTATTTATGTCTAAAACAAAGACTGCCAAATGTTCAGGAAAATAAACAACCTTTTTGTTTTTTCTATGAATTGACTTTCTATGAGTTGTGTTGACGTGCGCTGTGTGTGTGAGAGCACTGTACATATGTACACTATGCATGATATTATATTTTGATCTCTCCCTTGTTGCTGTTTCTTTATATCACAGTGTACATCCAGTCCCCCTCAGTACTGGTATAGTATATCTCACAACCCTGTAGTAAGGACTGTTTCATGACTGCACAATATGCGTTGTGAGTCACACACTGACCACTACCACTGTGATAATGTTCTCTGTGTATCAGGTAGTGCCTGAGCCAGCTGTCCATAATCATTCTCCCTGACACACATCACACATTCGCCCGCGGTCGGAGTGACACATTTCTCTCTGGCCACCACCATGCAGTGAGATTAGGTTGTAATGTGGTGGTGTGTGGTCTCCAAAGCAGAGAAGGGTTAAGGGATTGGTGGGGCCGGGCCATTCTCTCTCTCCCTCTCTTTAGGTGGGCCATGTGCCATGCTGTCTCATCTGGCTGAAATGGAAACAGGTGATTTCAGATCAGTAAACATGATTGAGTGAGAACCACTTCAGACTTTTGAGATGAACGCCTACAACCCAGACTGAAAACCATTATATCAGATGGGATAGATGGCAATGTGCGTTATGTTGACTGCTACATCTGGCCTAGTGAAGAGGTATGTTGATACAGCAGGGGGAATGAGGGCTTGGAGCATGTGAGGGTTCGAAGGGATAGCCTTGCATCATTGGCTGATGACGGGGGTGTTAATGTGCACCTACCCTCACGTTGCAGGGGTAGCCCTGTGGGGGGTGGCATCACCCTCACCCCTGCCTGTCCAAACAAAAACACCCATCAAAAAACAAAGATCTAATGGCCCATGGGTCTAGCTGGCCTGCTCACGGGGACAAGAGGCTTGTATGCCAGTATCGGTGTCGTTAACGTGAGCCCTGCTGTGTGTGTGATTAGGTGTCTGCTGTTCTAATAAAGGAAAGCGCTGCGTCTGTCTCTGCCTCATATCACTACCAGGAGTCTCTGTACAGACGTCTTTCTGTTGACTGTCTTACAGGACAGGTGGAGGGAACACCGCCTCTGGATCAACTGAACAAGATTGGATCTGAACAAGTGTCAATCTCAAGTGTGTGCACTGAACTGCTGTGTATGTTAGAATGCATATGTAAGAAAGTGTGTACACTCTTGACGTGTGTGTTTGTTTAGCTGAGAGTGTGCGGGTGGAAATGCTGAAGCCACCATCAGGGTTATTTTTGGGTCAGTGACAGCGTGTCAATGGCTGCAGATGCATCGCAAAGGAAGGCTCTGAGATACCAACAGACCCTGGTAGGTCTCTGTCAGTCTGTCCACTTCTCTCGCTCTACCTGTCCGAGTGTCCGTCCGTCTCAGTCCATCTCTGTCTCTGCCCGTCTGTACATCTCTCACTCTGCCGTCTGTCCACCTCTCACTCTACCCATCTGTCCACCTCTCACTCTCTGCCCGTCTGTCCACCTCTCACTCTCTACCGTCTGTCCACCTCTCACTCTCTACCGTCTGTCCGCCTCTCACTCTCTGCCCGTCTGTCCACCTCTCACTCTCTACCGTCTGTCCACCTCTCACTCTCTACCTTCTGTCCACCTCTCACTCTCTACCGTCTGTCCACCTCTCACTCTCTACCGTCTGTCCGCCTCTCACTCTCTGCCCGTCTGTCCACATTTCACTCTCTGCCCGTCTGTCCACCTCTCACTCTACCCATCTGTCCACTTCTCACTCTCTGCCCGTCTGTCCACCTCTCACTCTCTACCGTCTGTCCACCTCTCACTCTCTACCGTCTGTCCGCCTCTCACTCTCTGCCCGTCTGTCCACCTCTCACTCTCTACCTTCTGTCCACCTCTCACTCTCTACCGTCTGTCCACCTCTCACTCTCTGCCCATCTGTGCACCTCTCACTCTCTGCCGTCTGTCCACCTCTCACTCTCTACCGTCTGTCCACCTCTCACTCTCTACCGTCTGTCCGCCTCTCACTCTCTGCCCGTCTGTCCACCTCTCACTCTCTGCCCGTCTGTCCACCTCTCACTCTCTGCCCGTCTGTCCACCTCTCACTCTCTGCCCGTCTGTCCACCTCTCACTCTCTACCGTCTGTCCACCTCTCACTCTCTACCGTCTGTCCACCTCTCACTCTCTACCGTCTGTCCACCTCTCACTCTCTGCCCGTCTGTCCACCTTTCACTCTCTGCCCGTCTGTCCACCTCTCACTCTCTACCGTCTGTCCGCCTCTCACTCAGCCCGTCTGTCCACCTCTCACTCTCTACGTCTGTCCACCTCTCACTCTCTACGTCTGTCCACCTCTCACTCTCTACCGTCTGTCCACCTCTCACTCTCTACCGTCTGTCCACCTCTCACTCTCTGCCCGTCTGTCCACCTCTCACTCTCTGCCCATCTGTGCACCTCTCACTCTCTGCCGTCTGTCCACCTCTCACTCTATCCGTCTGTCCACCTCTCACTCTCTGCCCGTCTGTCCACCTCTCACTCTCTACCGTCTGTCCACCTCTCACTCTCTACCGTCTGTCCACCTCTCACTCTCTGCCCGTCTGTCCACCTCTCACTCTCTACCGTCTGTGCACCTCTCACTCTCTACCGTCTGTCCACCTCTCACTCTCTACCGTCTGTCCACCTCTCACTCTCTGCCCGTCTGTCCACCTCTCACTCTCTACCCGTCTGTCCACCTCTCACTCTCTACCCGTCTGTCCACCTCTCACTCTACCCGTCTGTCCACCTCTCACTCTCTGCCCGTCTGTCCACCTCTCACTCTCTACCGTCTGTCCACCTCTCACTCTCTACCGTCTGTCCACCTCTCACTCTCTGCCCGTCTGTCCACCTCTCACTCTCTACCGTCTGTGCACCTCTCACTCTCTACCGTCTGTCCACCTCTCACTCTCTACCGTCTGTCCACCTTTCACTCTCTGCCCGTCTGTCCACCTCTCACTCTCTACCCGTCTGTCCACCTCTCACTCTCTACCCGTCTGTCCACCTCTCACTCTCTACCGTCTGTCCACCTCTCACTCTCTGCCCGTCTGTCCACCTCTCACTCTCTACCCGTCTGTCCACCTCTCACTCTCTACCCGTCTGTCCACCTCTCACTCTCTGCCCGTCTGTCCACCTCTCACTCTCTACCCGTCTGTCCACCTCTCACTCTCTACCGTCTGTCCACCTCTCACTCTCTACCGTCTGTCCACCTTTCACTCTCTGCCCGTCTGTCCACCTTTCACTCTCTGCCCGTCTGTCCACCTCTCACTCTCTACCCGTCTGTCCACCTCTCACTCTCTGCCCGTCTGTCCACCTCTCACTCTCTACCCGTCTGTCCACCTCTCACTCTCTGCCCGTCTGTCCACCTCTCACTCTCTGCCCGTCTGTGCACCTCTCACTCTCTACCGTCTGTCCACCTCTCACTCTCTACCGTCTGTCCACCTCTCACTCTCTGCCCGTCTGTCCACCTCTCACTCTCTACCGTCTGTCCACCTCTCACTCTCTACCGTCTGTCCACCTCTCACTCTCTGCCCGTCTGTCCACCTCTCACTCTCTACCGTCTGTGCACCTCTCACTCTCTACCGTCTGTCCACCTCTCACTCTCTACCGTCTGTCCACCTCTCACTCTCTGCCCGTCTGTCCACCTCTCACTCTCTACCCGTCTGTCCACCTCTCACTCTCTACCCGTCTGTCCACCTCTCACTCTACCCGTCTGTCCACCTCTCACTCTCTGCCCGTCTGTCCACCTCTCACTCTCTACCGTCTGTCCACCTCTCACTCTCTACCGTCTGTCCACCTCTCACTCTCTGCCCGTCTGTCCACCTCTCACTCTCTACCGTCTGTGCACCTCTCACTCTCTACCGTCTGTCCACCTCTCACTCTCTACCGTCTGTCCACCTCTCACTCTCTGCCCGTCTGTCCACCTCTCACTCTCTACCGTCTGTCCACCTCTCACTCTCTACCGTCTGTCCACCTCTCACTCTCTGCCCGTCTGTCCACCTCTCACTCTCTACCGTCTGTGCACCTCTCACTCTCTACCGTCTGTCCACCTCTCACTCTCTACCGTCTGTCCACCTCTCACTCTCTGCCCGTCTGTCCACCTCTCACTCTCTACCCGTCTGTCCACCTCTCACTCTCTACCCGTCTGTCCACCTCTCACTCTACCCGTCTGTCCACCTCTCACTCTCTGCCCGTCTGTCCACCTCTCACTCTCTACCGTCTGTCCACCTCTCACTCTCTACCGTCTGTCCACCTCTCACTCTCTGCCCGTCTGTCCACCTCTCACTCTCTACCGTCTGTGCACCTCTCACTCTCTACCGTCTGTCCACCTCTCACTCTCTACCGTCTGTCCACCTCTCACTCTCTGCCCGTCTGTCCACCTCTCACTCTCTACCCGTCTGTCCACCTCTCACTCTCTACCCGTCTGTCCACCTCTCACTCTCTACCGTCTGTCCACCTCTCACTCTCTGGCCGTCTGTCCACCTCTCACTCTCTACCCGTCTGTCCACCTCTCACTCTCTACCCGTCTGTCCACCTCTCACTCTCTGCCCGTCTGTCCACCTCTCACTCTCTACCGTCTGTCCACCTCTCACTCTCTACCGTCTGTCCACCTCTCACTCTCTGCCCGTCTGTCCACCTCTCACTCTCTACCGTCTGTGCACCTCTCACTCTCTGCCCGTCTGTCCACCTCTCACTCTCTACCCGTCTGTCCACCTTTCACACTCTGCCCGTCTGTCCACCTCTCACTCTCTACCCGTCTGTCCACCTTTCACTCTCTGCCCGTCTGTCCACCTTTCACTCTCTGCCCGTCTGTCCACCTCTCACTCTCTACCCGTCTGTCCACCTCTCACTCTCTGCCCGTCTGTCCACCTCTCACTCTCTACCCGTCTGTCCACCTCTCACTCTCTGCCCGTCTGTCCACCTCTCACTCTCTGCCCGTCTGTGCACCTCTCACTCTCTGCCGTCTGTCCACCTCTCACTGTACCCGTCTGTCCACCTTTCACTCTCTGCCCGTCTGTCCACCTCTCACTCTCTACCCATCTGTCCACCTCTCACTCTCTACCCGTCTGTCCACCTCTCACTCTACCCGTCTGTCCACCTCTCACTCTCTGCCCGTCTGTCCACCTCTCACTCTCTACCGTCTGTCCACCTCTCACTCTCTACCGTCTGTCCACCTCTCACTCTCTGCCCGTCTGTCCACCTCTCACTCTCTACCGTCTGTCCACCTCTCACTCTCTACCTGTCTGTCCACCTCTCACTCTCTGCCCGTCTGTCCACCTCTCACTCTCTACCGTCTGTCCACCTCTCACTCTCTGCCCGTCTGTCCACCTCTCACTCTCTACCGTCTGTCCACCTCTCACTCTCTACCTGTCTGTCCACCTCTCACTCTCTGCCCGTCTGTCCACCTCTCACTCTCTACCCGTCTGTCCACCTTTCACTCTCTGCCCGTCTGTCCACCTCTCACTCTCTACCCGTCTGTCCACCTTTCTCTCTGCCCGTCTGTCCACCTTTCACTCTCTGCCCGTCTGTCCACCTCTCACTCTCTACCCGTCTGTCCACCTCTCACTCTCTGCCCGTCTGTCCACCTCTCACTCTCTACCCGTCTGTCCACCTCTCACTCTCTGCCCGTCTGTCCACCTCTCACTCTCTGCCCGTCTGTGCACCTCTCACTCTCTGCCGTCTGTCCACCTCTCACTCTACCCGTCTGTCCACCTTTCACTCTCTGCCCGTCTGTCCACCTCTCACTCTCTACCCGTCTGTCCACCTTTCACTCTCTGCCCGTCTGTCCACCTTTCACTCTCTGCCCATCTGTCCACCTCTCACTCTCTGCCCGTCTGTCCACCTCTCACTCTCTGCCCGTCTGTCCATCCGTCCACTTCTCTCTCATTTGCAAATCAAATGTTATTTGTGACAACTTGTATAGACTTTACCATGAAATGCTTTCTTATGAGCCCTTCCCAACAAGGCAAAACAATCCAAATTGTAACACAAGGAATAAAATAAAATACAAGAATGGATCTATATACAGGAGTACCAGTAACAGATCAAGAATGGAGCTATATACAGGGAGTACTAGTACCAGATCAATGTGCAGAGGTACAAGGTATTTGAGGTAGATATGTACATGATGGCAAGGTAAAGTGACTGTGCTTCAGAATAAATAATAATGAGATAAAATAAAGAACAGAGGAGCAGCAGCAAATTATGTGTATTGTGTATGTATGTGTGTTTGTGTTGTGTTGGTCTGCATGTCTGTGCTTGTGAGTATGTGTGGGAGTGTCAATGTAATGTGTGTGAGTTAGTGTTTGTATACACTATTTAGTCGAGTGTGTGTGCGTATGGTCAGTGCAAGATAGTCAATAGTCAAATGCAGATAGTTTGAGTGCCATTCTTATGGCTTACGGGTAGAAGCTGACTCAGAGCCTATTGGTCCAAGAGCCAGTGCTCCAGTACCATTTGCCCGGACGGTAGCAGAGTGAACATTCTATGGCTTGGGTGGCTGGAGTCTTTGGTAATTTTTTGGTCCTTTCCCTGACACCACCTGATATAGAGGGCCACAGTAATGTACTGGACTGACCGCACCACTCTTGTCAGCCTCCTGAGGCTGTGATGTGGGCACCAAGGAACTTGAAGCTGGCTGTCTCTGTCCCTCAGTCTCTCTGTCTCTCTGTCTCTCTCTCTCTCTCTCTCTCTTTCTCTGACCTCAATAATGTTCTGTGTTATGAGCTTGTCTGTTCTGCTGGTGTGATGACATAAATATCTGACGCTGTAGAGAACCTAGTCCTCCCTCGTTCTCTCCTGGCCTGTCTTCAATAAGAGAATCTGAATTCTCGTTGCTTCATCATGTATGAGATTTCATGGCCCCCCATTCATCTGAGTATACTGAGTATACCAAACATTAGGAACACCTTCCTAATATTGAGTTGCACCCTCATCCTCCCCCCCCCCCTTTTGCCCTTGGAACAGCTTCAATTTCTCCGATGTGGCAAGATGGCGCTGACAGACATTGCAGCTTTGCAGTATTTAGTTTTTGTGTTATTACATACAGCCGGAAATAACTTTTGGATATCAGAGCGACGGTATATCATCAATACGACTTTCCCGAATTGGATCCTTTGTTTCTACCCCCCAGGGCAATTTAAGTTATCCCAGAGGCTGCTCCAAGACCCTGCCGGCGGAGAAGAGGTATTCGGAGTGGACTTCTAGTCCGACTCAGGAGGCAGGCACACCATCCACCACTTCCAAGTATATTACTCGCTTATTTTCAGTCTCTGGACAATAAAGTAGACGAGCTCAGGGCGAGGAACCCCTTCCACGAAGACACCACGGACTGTAACATACTCTGTTTCCGGAATCATGGCTCTCTCGGGATATACTTTCTCCGTCCATATAGCCAGCTGGGTTCTCAGTACATCGCACAGACAGGAATAAAGAACTCTCCGGGAAGAAGTGGGTGATTGTGTGATATTGTGATAACAAACAGAAACTCAAGTCCTTTTGTTCCCCCGACCTAGAATACCTCACAATCAAATACAGACCGTATTACCTCTAAAGAGAATTCTCTTTGGTTATAGTCACAGCCATGTATATTCCCCCTCAAGCCGATACCACGGCCGCCCTCAAGGAACTACACTGGACTTTATGCAAACTGGAAAGCACATATCTTGAGGCCGCATTTATTGTAGCTGGGGATTTTAACAAAGCAAATTTGAGGAAAACGCTACCGAAGTTCTATCAACACATTTACTGTAGTACTCGCTCTGCTAAAACACTTGACCACTGCTACTCCCCCTTTCGAGATGCCTACAAGGTCCTCCCCCACCCTCCTTTTGGCAAATCAGATCACAACTCCATTTTGCTCTTCCCTTCCTATAGTCAGAAACTCAAGCAGGATGTACCCGTGCTAAGGTCGATTTAACGCTGGTCTGACCAATCGGAAATCAAGCTTCAAGATTGATTTGATCACGCCGCCTGGATATGTTCTGGCTACCCTTTGAGAATAACATTGAAGTATACACAGACACGGTGACTGAGTTCTTCAGGAAGTGTATAGGGGATGTTGTTCTCACTGTTACTATTAAAACCTAACCAGAAACCATGGATAGATGGCAGCATTCGCGCAAACTGAAAGCACGAACCACCACATTTAACAATGGCAAGGTGACTGGGAATATGGTAGAATACAAACAGTGTAGTTATTCCCTCCATAAGGCAATCAAACAGGCAAAATGTCAGTACAGAAAGAAAGTGGAGTCACAATTCAACGGCTCAGACATGAGACGTATGTGGCAGGGTCTACAGACAATCACGGACTACGAAGGTAAAAACGAGCCACGTCACGAACAGTGACGTCTTGCTTTCAGACAAGCTAAATACCTTCTTCGCCCGCTCTGGGGCTTAGACTCAGTACGTTTTATTAACAATGGTGCAGGCTCCACCAAGTCCTCACACTTGGGCAACTCAGATATGTTGTTATGCTTTTATTGTTGATCTCTGGTAACGTGCGAACAAACCCTGGGCCGGTAGATACCATCTCTACCGACTCTCTATGATTTTAAAAACAGAGCAGATTTTGGCCTCTTGCATGTTAACGTCAGAAGTCTATTTCCAACAATAGACATGATTAGAAAATGGGCCAAAATGACAAATGTAGATGTAATGGTTTTATCAGAAACTTGGCTAAATAAATCTGAGTCAGATAATGGGTACAGGGTTTTAACAATGATCAGATGAGTAAAGTAGGGTGGATTGCAATTTATGTGAAATCTGAGTTTAACACCTCTGAAATTCTCTCGATTTCCAAAAGCCAAACATTTTGAATTGCTTGCGGTTAAAGTGAACATATATAAGGACTCCCACATCACTGTAGTCGGCTGCTACAGACCGCCCTCTGCTTCGGGACATGCTCTCAACTCTCTTTCTGATGTCCTGCATGCTTAATCACTCTGAATTCATTATTTTAGGAGATTTGAACTGGGACATGCTTACATCTGTATGGAACTCTTTTAAAGAACTGTGTGACTCTCTGAATCTCGCTCAATGAATTAATGCACCTACAAGACCGAATCCAAGAGCACCTAACAAATCAACGCTATTGGACATTATTCTAACGAAGACCCCTCACAAATACACATCGACTGGGATATTCTGTAATGATGTCAGTGATCACTGTGCAATTACTTGTGTTAGAAATACAAAAATGACCAAAGCCAAACCCCGTTATATTTTTAAACAACATTTTAGACAATTTGATGAGCAATCATTCTTACATGATCTGTACCATAATTTTTTTATTTTATTTTATTTTATTCACCTTTATTTAACCAGGTAGGCTAGTTGAGAACAAGTTCTCATTTGCAACTGCGACCTGGCCAAGATAAAGCTTAGCAGTGTGAACAGACAACACAGAGTTACACATGGAGTAAACAAGTCCTTCTGTAGCTCAGTTGGTAGAGCATGGCGCTTGTAACGCCAGGGTAGTGGGTTCGATCCCCGGGACCACCCATACGTAGAATGTATGCACACATGACTGTAAGTCGCTTTGGATAAAAGCGTCTGCTAAATGGCATATATTATTATTATTATATTATTATTAACAAGTCAATAACACAGTAGAAAAAAAGGGGAGTCTATATACAATGTGTGCAAAAGGCATGAGGAGGTAGGCGAATAATTACAATTTTGCAGATTAACACTGGAGTGATAAATGATCAGATGGTCATGTACAGGTAGAGATATTGGTGTGCAAAAGAGCATAAAAGTAAATAAATAAAAACAGTGTGGGGATGAGGTAGGTGAAAATGGGTGGGCTATTTACCAATAGACTATGTACAGCTGCAGCGATCGGTTAGCTGCTCAGATAGCTGATGTTTGAAGTTGGTGAGGGAGATAAAAGTCTCCAACTTCAGCGATTTTTGCAATTCGTTCTAGTCACAGGCAGCAGAGTACTGGAACGAAAGGCGGCCAAATGAGGTGTGGGCTTTAGGGATGATCAGTGAGACACCTGCTGGAGCGCGTGCTACGGATGGGTGTTGCCATCGTGACCAGTGAACTGAGACAAGGCGGAGCTTTACCTAGCATGGACTTGTAGATGACCTGGAGCCAGTGGGTCTGGCGACGAATATGTAGCGAGGGCCAGCCGACTAGAGCATACAAGTCGCAGTGGTGGGTGGTATAAGGTGCTTTAGTGACAAAACGGATGGCACTGTGATAAACTGCATCCAGTTTGCTGAGTAGAGTGTTGGAAGCAATTTTGTAGATGACATCGCCGAAGTCCAGGATCGGTAGGATAGTCAGTTTTACTAGGGTAAGCTTGGCGGCGTGAGTGAAGGAGGCTTTGTTGCGGAATAGAAAGCCAACTCTTGATTTGATTTTCGATTGGAGATGTTTGATATGAGTCTGGAAGGAGAGTTTGCAGTCTAGCCAGACACCTAGGTACTTATAGATGTCCACATATTCAAGGTCGGAACCATCCAGGGTGGTGATGCTAGTCGGGCATGCGGGTGCAGGCAGCGATCGGTTGAAAAGCATGCGTTTGGTTTTACTAGCGTTTAAGAGCAGTCGGAGGCCACGGAAGGAGTGTTGTATGGCATTGAAGCTCGTTTGGAGGTTAGATAGCACAGTGTCCAATGACATCTGCTATCTGGATTTGGGTAAAGGAGAACCTGGAGAGGCTTGGGTGAGGAGCTGCGGGGGGGTCGGAGCTGTTGGCCGAGGTTGGAGTAGCCAGGCGGAAGGCATGGCCAGCCGTTGAGAAATGCTTGTTGAAGTTTTCGATAATCATGGATTTATCGGTGGTGACCGTGTTACCTAGCCTCAGTGCAGTGGGCAGCTGGGAGGAGGTGCTCTTGTTCTCCATGGACTTCACAGTGTCTCAGAACTTTTTGGAGTTGGAGCTACAGGATGCAAACTTCTGCCTGAAGAAGCTGGCCTTAGCTTTCCTGACTGACTGCGTGTATTGGTTCCTGACTTCCCTGAACAGTTGCATATCGCGGGGACTATTCGATGCTATTGCAGTCCACCACAGGATGTTTTTGTGCTGGTCGAGGGCAGTCAGGTCTGGAGTGAACCAAGGGCTGTATCTGTTCTTAGTTCTGCATTTTTTGAACGGAGCATGCTTATCTAAAATGGTGAGGAAGTTACTTTTAAAGAATGACCAGGCATCCTCAACTGACGGGATGAGGTCAATGTCCTTCCAGGATGCCCGGGCCAGGTCGATTAGAAAGGCCTGCTCACAGAAGTGTTTTAGGGAGCGTTTGACAGTGATGAGGGGTGGTCGTTTGACTGCGGCTCCGTAGCGGATACAGGCAATGAGGCAGTGATTGCTGAGATCCTGGTTGAAGACAGCGGAGGTGTATTTGGAGGGCCAGTTGGTCAGGATGACGTCTATGAGGGTGCCCTTGCTTACAGAGTTAGGGTTGTACCTGGTGGGTTCCTTGATGATTTGTGTGAGATTGAGGGCATCTAGCTTAGATTGTAGGACTGCCGGGGTGTTAAGCATATCCCAGTTTAGGTCACCTAACAGAACAAACTCTGAAGCTAGATGGGGGGAGATCAATTCACAAATGGTGTCCAGGGCACAGCTGGGAGCAGGCGGCAACAGTGAGAGACTTATTTCTGGAGAGAGTAATTTTCAAAATTAGTAGTTCGAACTGTTTGGGTATGGACCTGGAAAGTATGACATTACTTTGCAGGCTATCTCTGCAGTAGACTGCAACTCCTCCCCCTTTGGCAGTTCTATCTTGACGGAAGATGTTATAGTTGGGTATGGAAATCTCAGAATTTTTGGTGGCCTTCCTGAGCCAGGATTCAGACACGGCAAGGACATCAGGGTTAGCAGAGTGTGCTAAAGCAGTGAGTAAAACAAACTTAGGGAGGAGGCTTCTGATGTTGACATGCATGAAACCAAGGCTTTTTCGATCACAGAAGTCAACAAATGAGGGCGCCTGGGGACATGCAGGGCCTGGGTTTACCTCCACATCACCCGCGGAACAGAGAAGGAGTAGTATGAGGGTGCGGCTAAAGGCTATCAGAACTGGTCACCTAGAGCATTGGGGACAGAGAATAAGAGGAGCAGGTTTCTGGGCATGGTAGAATATATTCAGGGCATAATGCGCAGACAGGGGTATGGTGGGGTGCGGGTACAGCGGAGGTAAGCCCAGGCACTGGGTGATGATGAGAGAGGTTGTATCTCTGGACATGCTGGTTGTAATGGGTGAGGTCACCGCATGTGTGGGAGGTGGGACAAACGACGTATCAGGGGTATGAAGAGTGGAACTAGGGGCTCCATTGTGAACTAAAACAATGATAACTAACCTGAGCAACAGTATACAAGGCATATTGACATTTGAGAGAGACATACAGCGAGGCATAAAGTAATCACAGGTGTTGAATTGGGAAAGCTAGCTAAAACAGTAGGTGAGACAACAACAGCTAATCAGCTAGCACAACAACAGCAGGTAAAATGGCGTTGACTAGGCAACGGGGCCGACAGATAAAACAAGCAGAATGGAGTACCGTGATTAATGGACAGTCCAGCGTGCATCAGCTATGTAGCCAAGTGATCAGTGTCCAGGGGGCAGTGGTGGATGGGGCAGGGAAGCTGGACTGGCGAGTGTTATCCAGGTTAAAAAAAACTAACAATGACTAAATAGCTTGTAGCTAGTTAGCTGGTTAGCTTCTGGGGGTTCTTGAGTGTGTTCTAAAAATTAAAAATAATAGCGATTCCGTATCACATTGGGTGAGGCAGGTTTCCGGGCTTTTAACAAGAACTTCATATCTGCTGGGTCAGTTTTTGATAATGGTGAGGCCCAGGCCTCTAATGTAAACTCGGTTACAGTCAACTATGATATAGGCCCTCATGTGAACCATTTTAACTTTGAGCCTGTTTCTTATACTGAGGTCTATAAAGCACTAAAGGCAATATACACTAAAAAGTCTGCAGGTCCAGAATACCTGGACCGCTACCTCTTAACTTCTTGGTGACAGGGGGCAGTATTTTCACGTCCGGAAGAAATGCATGCCCAAATTCAACTGCCTGCTACTCATCCCCAGAAGATAAGATATGCATATTATTTGAATCATGTCTGTGAGTATAACATAACTTATTTAGCAGGGGAAACCCTGAGGTCACTCTCTTTTCAATGGGCTTTCATTGGGAATACAGATATCTAAGGGACCTTCTTGCAGTTCCTATTGCTTCCACTGGATGTCAACAGTCTTTAGATATTGGTTGAGGTTTTTCCTTTGTGTAATGAAGAAGTATGGCCATCTTGAACGAGGGTCACTTGAAGTGTACTGTTAGATAAAGGCGCGTGACCAGAAAGCATGCTTCAGTTTGTTTTCTTCCTGTATTGAACACAGATCATCTCGTCTTCAATTTTATCGATTATTTACGTAAAAAAATACCCAAAGTTGTATTACAAAAGTCGTTTGAAATGTTTTGGCAAAGTTTACAGGTAACTTTTGAGATATTTTGTAGTCACGTTGAGCAAGTTGGAACCAGTGTTTTTCTGGATCAAACGCGCCAAATAAATGGACATTTTGGATATATATTGACGGAATTAATCGAACAAAAGGACCATTTGTGATGTTTATGGGACATATTGGAGTGCCAACAAAAGAAGCTCGTCAAAGGTAAGGCATGAATTATATTTTTATTTCTGCATTTTGTGACGCACCTGAAAGGTTGAAATATGCTTTCTCTCTTTGTTTACTGTGGTGCTATCCTCAGATAATAGCATCGTTTGCTTTCGCCGAAAAGCCTTTTTGAAATCTGACATGTTGGCTGGATTCACAACAAGTGTAGCTTTAATGTGCTATCTTTCATGTGGGATTTAATGAAAGTTTGATTTTTATAGCAATTTATTTGAATTTGGCGCTCTGCATTTTCTCTGGCTTTTGGCCAGGTGGGACACTAGCGTCCCACATATCCCAGAGAGGTTAAAGATAGCAGCTGATATTATTACTGAACCTGTGGCTCACATTTTCAACTTGAGTCTCTTGACCAATTCCATACCCAGCATTTGGAAATCAGCTTATGTCCTCTCACTACTAAAGGGTGGAGATCCATCAGATGCATCCTGTCTCTAAACTCCCTATCCTGGTCAAAATCTATGAATCCCTAGTGAACTCCCTAAGAACATACTGAGCGGGGTTCAGTCTGGCTTTAGATCGGGGCACAGCACCACAACTGCAGCTATGGCAGTGGGTGGCAAACGACATCATTAATGCACTTGATAAAAAGCAATATTGTGCTGCTCTGTTTGTGGATTTATCAAAGGCCTTTGATTCAGTTGACCATTAATTGTTGCTAGCTAGACTAAAGGGGCAGGAGCTTGGTTTGGAACTATCTTTCTGACAGACACAGTGTGTATATACTGATAATCACAACTCTAGCTTTCTTGAGATTAATAGAGGTGTGTCCCAGGGTTCCATTTTAGCTCCAATTTTTATTAATGATTTGGGAAATGGGATGCAACCAGCGAAGTTACATTTATAAGCAGATGATACAGTTACAGTTGAAGTCAGAAGTTTACATACATTTAGGTTGGAGTAATTTAAACTAGTTTTTCAACCACTCCACAAATTTCTTGTTAACAAACTATAGTTTTGGCAAGTCAGTTAGGACATCTACTTTGTGCATGACACAAATCATTTTTCCAACAATTGTTTACAGACAGATTATTTCACTTATAATTCACTGTATCACAATTCCAGTGCGTCAAAAGTTTACATACAATAAGTTGACTGTGCCTTTAAACAGCTTGGAACATTCCCGAACATTATGTCATGGCTTTAGAAGCTTCTGATAGGCTAATTGACATCATTTGAGTCAATTGGAGGTGTACCTGTGGATGTATTTCAAGGCCTACCTTCAAACTCAGTACCTCTTTGCTTGACATCATGGGAAATCAAAAGAAATTAGCCAGGACCTCAAAACAAAATTGTAGACTTCCACAAATCTGGTTCATCCTTGGGAACAATTTCCAAACGTTACCACGTTCATCTGTACAAACAATAGTACGCAAGTATAAACACCATGGGACCACGTAGCCGTCATACCGCTCAGGAAAGAGATACGTTCTGTCTCCGAGAGATGAACGTACTTTGGTGCCGAAAAGTGCAAATCAATCCCAAGAACAGAGTAAAGTTCCCACAGCAAAGGACGTTTTGTCGAAATGTCTTCTGGTCTGATGAAACAAAAATAGAACTCTTTGGCTATCATGACCATTGTTATCTTTGGAGGGAAAAGGGGAGGCTTGCAAAGCCGAAGAACACCATCCCAAACGTGAAGCACGGGGGGTGGCAGCATCATGTTGTGGGGGTCCTTTGCTGCAGGAGGGACTGCTGCACTTCACAAAATAGATGCCTCATGAGGTAGGAAAATGATGTGGATTTATTGGAGCAACATCTCAAGACATCAGTCAGGAAGTTAAAGCTTGTTTGCAAATGGGTCTTCCAAATGGACAATCACCCCAAGCATACTTCCAAAGTTGTGGCAATTTAAAACATTTTTTTTTACCATTATTTAACTAGGCAAGTCAAGAACAAATTCTTATTTTCAATGATGGCCTAGGAACAGTGGGTTAATTGTCTGTTCAGAATGACAGATTTGTACTTTGTCAGCTTGGGGGGTTGAACTTGCAACCTTCCAGTTACTAGTCCAACGCTCTAACCACTACGCTACCCTGCCACCACATGGCTTAAGGCCCTGACCTCAATCCTATAGAACATTTGTGGGCAGAATTGAAAAAGCGTGTGCGAGCAAGGAGGCCTTACAAACCTGACTCAGTTATACGAGCTTTGTCAGGAGGAATGGGCCAAAATTCACCCAACTTATTGTGGGAAGCTTGTGGAAGGCTGCCCAAAATGTTTGACCCAAATTAAACAATTTAAAGGCAATGCTACTAATTGAGTGTATGTAAACTTCTGACCCACTGACAATGTGACAAAATAAATTAAAGCTGAAATAAATCATTCTCTCTACTATTATTCTGACATTTCACATTAAAACAAAGTGGTGATAATAACTCACCTAAAACAGGGAATTTTTATTTGCATTAAATGTCAGGAATTGTGTGAACCTGAGTTTAAATGTATTTGGCTAAGGTGTATGTAAACATCTGACTTCAACTGTATATATTCATGTGCTCCTTCTCTGGTTCAGGCTGTTGAAGAGCTCCAGAATGCTTTTCAGTCACTGCTGGCCTCCCTTTGTGGTCTCAAACTGGTCTTGAATGTACAAAAAACTAAATGCATGACCTTTACCAGAGCTAGATCTCTGCCAGAGAATGTTAGCATTGTCACATCTGGTGGCTTATCCATTGAATTAGTGTCATCCTCCAAATACATATTTGGTTGGATGACAAGTTGTCCTTTAAAGTTCATGTGGATAATCTTGTGACAAAGCTTAAATTGAAATTGGGTTTTATTTTTGTAATAAGGCTTGCTTCCCACTTATGGCTAGAAAGAAGCTTGTTCAGGCCACTTTTCTCTCTGTAGTTGATTATGGTGACTTGTTATATATGCACACAGCCTCCTCTGTCTTACAGAGACTGGACTCTGTTTATCATGCATCCTTGCACTTTATTACAAATGCCAAGTCACTCACTCACCATTGCACATTGTACCAAATGGTTGGTTGGACCTCACTTTATATGTGCAGAAAGATACATTTGTATGTGTTCATCTACAAAGCCCCTTTGGGTGAACTCACTCTTTCCCTCTGTAGTCTGGTCTCCTTCACCACCTGCAGTTACCATACCTGGTCTGCTAGGTGGTTGCTACTTAAAGTCCCCAGGACATTCACAGTATTAGGCAAGACTGCCTTCTCTTCTTGTGCCCCAGACACATGGTATAATCTAAGGTCCATGCTTCATCTAGATAAGTTAGTGCCACTGAATGAATTTTAAATTTTGATGTGAGACTGTTACAGATGAGTGTAAATGCTTTTTAAGGCTGGATCATGTTGTATTGTTGTGTTTTCATTTTGTAATGTATTGATTGTTGCTGCCTTCCTGGCCAGGTCTCGCTTGAAAAAAGAGTCTCTGGGTCTCAATGGGCTTCTCCTGGTTAAATAAAGGTTGAATAAAATTTTAAAAGCACAGTGCCACCAACGCAGCCCTCTCCCAAGGACTGTGGGCTCTTGTTCTCCGTGGCCAGACACGAGTAAGACATTTATGCGTGTTAACCCTCGCTAGGCTGCCAGCCCAGACTGCATCCCTAGCCGTGTCCTCAGAGCATGCTCAGACCAGCTGGCTGGAGTGTTTACAGACATATTCAATCTCTCCCTATCCCGGTCTGCTGTCCCCACTTGCTTCAAGATGTCCACCATCGTTCCTGTACCCAAGAAAGCAAAGATAACTGAACTAAATCACTATCACCCTGAAGCACTCACTTCTGTCATCGTGAAGTGCTTTGAGAGGCAAGTTAAGAATCATATCACTTCTAACTTACCTGACACTCTAGACCCACTTCAATTTGCTTACCGCCCCAATAGGTCCACAGACGATGGAATCGCCATCACATTGCACACTGCCCTATCCCATCTGGACAAGAGGAATACCTACGTACGAATGCTGTTCATTGACTATAGCTCAGCCTTGAACACCACAGTACCCTCCAAGCTCATCATTAAGCTCGGGGCCCTGGGTCTGAACTCCACCCTGTGCAACTGGGTCCTGGACTTTCTGACGGGCCACCCCCAAGTGGTGAAGGTAGGAAACAACATCTCCACTTCGCTGATCCTCAACACATGGGCCCCACAAGGGTGGGTGCTCAGCCCCCTCCTGTACTCCCTGTTCACCCATGACTGGGTGGCCACACATGCCTCCAACTCCATCATCAAGTTTGCAGACAACACAACAGTAGTAGGGCTGATTACCAATAATGACGAGACAGCCTACAGGGAGGAGGTGAGGGCCCTGGTGGTGTGGTGCTAGTAAAACAATCTCTCCCTCAACGTCAACAAAATTAATGAGCTGATTGTGGACTTCAGGAAACTGCAGAGGGAGCGGGTGTTCTTAATGTTTTGTATACTCAGTGTATGGGAAAAGTTAAGATCCCTCTAATTGATATCCATCTCTGGTATGGTGGTCAGAATGCTCCTAAGACTTCAGTCTTGTAAAGCTATCACTGTTTTCATGGATATAAATAGATATTCCTATAGCAGGAAATGTGAGCAGACAGGTTCAATGTATTTATACAGCATCACTTCCCTGTGAACACGTGGAGGGATGAAGTTATGTCCATAAAATAATTATGAATAGAACAGGTGTCCCCATTCAAGTCAATGATGACAAAATGGGTGGACTCGCAGCCATTTTGAGTATACCCATAAGAGCAAAGCAGAAAGTGTACCCATCAATCTGTGCTGTGAATTGTTGAATCAATTCAACTGACATTTCAAAAAATGCATCAAATGAGCAGCATCACTTAGCATCCTTTGAATGAACATTCTACATTACCATGGAAATGATTGCATCACAGTACCAGGCAGGCATTGGGAGTGTACACATGAGTTTACCAGTCTCATTTCCAGGGTTAGAGGTTCCAAGCCAATTCTATTCATTGTATTTCTATGGTCATGTCACCTTCTCCTCAGCTTCATCATTTTAAATCCTCATCAGTGGAGGCTGGTGGGAGGAGCTATAGGAGGACGGGCTCATTGTAATGGATGAATGGTTGGAAAGCTGCCTAAGGCTGCGTCAATTCCCCCTCTTCTCCCTCTCCTTCTCTCTCTGCTCTTACTCTCTTTCCTCTCCTCTTCTCTCTTTCTTTCCCTTGGAGGTGCTAGGATAGAGTTGAGGTCTACCCAAGGTGGCCCCTCTCCTTCCACTGTCCCCCTCCTCTTCTCTCCTGTGTCTTTCCCCTCTCCCTCTTCTCCACCCTCTCTCTGTCTTGGAGGTTGCAGAGACGTGGTGGCCTCTTGCCCAAGGCAAATCCTTAATCCCTGGCCATAGCAGAGTGTCTATGGGACCAGAGGTCAGATAAAAATAAGACATCTAAATTAGTCACACTATTTACAGGCTTAATATCCCCCCACTGGAGGTACCCACGTCTATCACACAGGGATGATCACTGTGTGTGTGTGTGTGTGTGTGTGTGTGTGTGTGTGTGTGTGTGTGTGTGTGTGTGTGTGTGTGTGAGAGAGTGTGTGTTATGATCACTATGGTGGGTTACAGAGGGGGAGAGAAAAGTGGGAGAAGGGTGTGTGGAGCTGTTGAAACTGGTGCACTATCTTAATACTGTTTATTTATTCAATGCCTTGGCACGGCCGGGGATAATTTCCTACGAGATGTTTAAGTAAGCTATCTAAACACCTTCTGAGGATGGTGGACTGGACACACACACACACACACACACACACACACACACACACACACACACACACACACACACACACACACACACACACACACACACACACACACACACACACACACACACACACACACACACACACACACACACACACACATAAACTACCATTCAAAGGTTTGTGGTCACTTCGACATTTCCTTGTTTTTGAAATAAAAGCAAAAATGGTTTTGTCCATTAAAATAACATAAAATTGATCACAAATACAGTGTAGATATTGTTGATGTTGTAAATGACTATTGTAGCTGAAACTGGCTGATTTTTAATGGAATATCTACATAGGCGTACAGAGGCCCATTATCAGCAACCATCACTTCTGTGTTCCAATGGCACATTGTGTTAGCTAATCCAAGTTTATAATTTTAAAAGGCTAATTAACCATTAGAAAACTATTTTGCAATTATGTTAGCACAGCTGTTAAACTGTTGTTCTGACTAAAGAAGCAATAAAACTGGCCTTCTTTAGAGTAGTTGAGTATCTGGAGCATCAGCATTTATGGGTTTCGATTACAGGCTCAAAATGGTCAGAAACAAACTTCCTTCTGAAACTCTCTTCTTGTTCTGAGAAATGAAGGCTATTCCATGTAAGAAATTGCCAAAAAAACTGAAGATCTCGTACAACGCTGTGTACTACTCCCTTCACAGAAACAGACACCTCACAAGTCCTCAACTGGCCAGCATCCTGGACTCGCCTCTTCAGTAGACTATAGTCAGTCAGTAGACTATAGTCAGTCAGTAGGCTATAGTCAGTCAGTAGGCTATAGTCAGTCAGTAGACTATAGTCAGTCAGTAGACTATAGTCAGTCAGTAGGCTATAGTCTGGGGCAGTAGACTATAGTCTGGGGCAGTAGACTATAGTCTGGGGCAGTAGACTATAGTCTGGGGCAGTAGACTATAGTCAGTCAGTAGACTATAGTCAGTCAGTAGGCTATAGTCTGGGGCAGGCTATAGTCTGGGTCAGTAGACTAAAACAAGAGGGGTCTGGGTCAGTCTGGGTCAGTAGACTAAAACAAGAGGCTCCCACGCTGAGGTCTGTCCAACGCTGGTCAGACCAAGCTGACTCTACACTCCAAGACTGCTTCCATCACGTGGACTGGGACATGTTTCGTATTGCGTCAGATGGGAATATTGACGAATACGCTGATTCGGTGTGCGAGTTCATTAGAACGTGCGTCGAAGATGTCGTTCCCATAGCAACGATAAAAACATTCCCTAACCAGAAACCGTGGATTGATGGCAGCATTCGCGTGAAACTGAAAGCGCGAACCACTGCTTTTAATCAGGGCAAGGTGTCTGGCAACATGACTGAATACAAACAGTGCAGCTATTCCTCCGCAAGGCTATTAAACAAGCTAAGCGTCAGTACAGAGACAAAGTGGAATCTCAATTCAACGGCTCAGACACAAGAGGCATGTGGCAGGGTCTACAGTCAATCACGGACTACAAGATGAAATCCAGCCCAGTCACGGACCAGGATGTCTTGCTCCCAGGCAGACTAAATAACTTTTTTGCCCGCTTTGAGGACAATACAGTGCCACTGACACGGCCTGCAACGGAAACATGCGTTCTCTCCTTCACTGCAGCCGAGGTGAGTAAGACATTTAAACGTGTTAACCCTCGCAAGGCTGCAGGCCCAGACGGCATCCCCAGCCGCGCCCTCAGAGCATGCGCAGACCAGCTGGCCGGTGTGTTTACGGACATATTCAATCAATCCCTATACCAGTCTGCTGTTCCCACATGCTTCAAGAGGGCCACCATTGTTCCTGTTCCCAAGAAAGCTAAGGTAACTGAGCTAAACGACTACCGCCCGTAGCACTCACTTCCGTCATCATGAAGTGCTTTGAGAGACTAGTCAAGGACCATATCACCTCCACCCTACCTGACACCCTAGACCCACTCCAATTTGCTTACCGCCCAAATAGGTCCACAGACGATGCAATCTCAACCACACTGCACACTGCCCTAACCCACCTGGACAAGAGGAATACCTATGTGAGAATGCTGTTCATCGACTACAGCTCGGCATTCAACACCATAGTACCCTCCAAGCTCGTCATCAAGCTCGAGACCCTGGGTCTCGACCCCGCCCTGTGCAACTGGGTACTGGACTTCCTGATGGGCCGCCCCCAGGTGGTGAGGGTAGGCAACAACATCTCCTCCCCGCTGATCCTCAACACGGGGGCCCCACAAGGGTGCGTTCTGAGCCCTCTCCTGTACTCCCTGTTCACCCACGACTGCGTGGCCACGCACGCCTCCAACTCAATCATCAAGTTTGCGGACGACACAACAGTGGTAGGCTTGATTACCAACAACGACGAGACGGCCTACAGGGAGGAGGTGAGGGCCCCTCGGAGTGTGGTGTCAGGAAAATAACCTCACACTCAACGTCAACAAAACTAAGGAGATGATTGTGGACTTCAGGAAACAGCAGAGGGAACACCCCTATCCACATCGATGGAACAGTAGTGGAGAGGGTAGCTAGTTTTAAGTTCCTCGGCATACACATCACAGACAAACTGAATTGGTCCACTCACACTGACAGCGTCGTGAAGAAGGCGCAGCAGCGCCTATTCAACCTCAGGAGGCTGAAGAAATTCGGCTTGTCACCAAAAGCACTCACAAACTTCTACAGATGCACAATCGAGAGCATCCTGGCGGGCTGTATCACCGCCTGGTACGGCAACTGCTCCGCCCTCAACCGTAAGGCTCTCCAGAGGGTAGTGAGGACTGCACAACGCATCACCGGGGCAAACTACCTGCCCTCCAGGACACCTACACCACCCGTTGTTACAGGAAGGCCATAAAGATCATCAAGGACATCAACCACCCGAACCACTGCCTGTTCACCCCGCTATCATCCAGAAGGCGAGGTCAGTACAGGTGCATCAAAGCTGGGACCGAGAGACTGAAAACAGCTTCTATCTCAAGGCCATCAGACTGTTAAACAGCCACCACTAACAGTGAGTGGCTGCTGCCAACACACTGTCATTGACACTGACCCAACTCCAGCCATTTTAATAATGGGAATTGATGGGAATTATGTAAATATATCACTAGCCACTTTAAACAATGCTACCTTATATAATGTTACTTACCCTACATTATTCATCTCATATGCATATGTATATACTGTACTCTACATCATCGACTGCATCCTTATGTAACACATGTATCACTAGCCACTTTAACTATGCCACTTTGTTTACTTTGTCTACACACTCATCTCATATGTATATACTGTACTCGATACCATCTATGCTGCTCTGTACCATCACTCATTCATATATCCTTATGTACATATTCCTTATCCCCTTACACTGTGTATAAGACAGTAGTTTTGGAATTGTTAGTTAGATTACTTGTTGGTTATCACTGCATTGTCGGAACTAGAAGCACAAGCATTTCGCTACACTCGCATTTAACATCTGCTAACCATGTGTATTTAACATCTGCTAACCATGTGTATGTGACAAATAAAATTTGATTTGATTTGATTTGACTATAGTCAGTCAGTAGTCTATAGTCTGGGTCAGTAGACTATAGTCAGTCAGTAGTCTATAGTTTGAGAAGCCTGGTATAGAGACATCACATCATGAGTGAGAAGATCCATCTGACATTTGGAATGCTTTGGTCACCTGTTTTGGCTTTTTCACCATGGTTAAATAAAATGCAATATCTAGGTAAATACTATATAACTATCTATACTAAAGGGTCTAATTAGGTTAATACGCAGATCTTACAATTTAATTACTGTATATATGGTTACTATTGTTCAATAACAGTTGTTAATGATATGCAACGGCTTGGAGTGAGTGAGTGAGAGAGAGGTTTGCGGAGAAGTGTCTCAGTGAGCATTGAGTCACACTGGCCCTAAATTTAACCCAGAGTTGGGTTTCACCCCAGCAGGCGAGGGTTAAGGGGGAGACAGAGTTGAGGGGTGGTGAGAGGGAAAGTTTGGGGGGGGGTGAAAGGGAGGAGGGGGAATAGGTGAGATTGTTTTGAGAGATGGAGAGGATAGGGCTGCGGTTAGCCTAGTGGTTAGAGTGTTGGGCCAGTAACCAAAAGATCGAATCCCTGAGCTGACAAGATAAAAATCTGTTGTTCTGCCCCTGAACAAGGTAGTTATCCCACTGTTCCTAGGCAACCATTGTAAATAATCATTTGTTCTTAACTGACGTGCCTAGTTAAATTAAATAGAACATCCCAATAGGTGTGTACGGTACTTTACCTTGTACCTTTGCATGCATATATTATATTTCCAGTACCTTCAGTCACAAATGAGTCTCCTAAATCAAATATTATGTTTTACAGAGACCTGGCTGAACGACGACAGATAATATACAGCTGGCTGGCTTGTCCGTGTTTCGGCAGGACCGAGCAGCTACGTCTGGTAAAACGAAGGGTCGAGGTGTGTGTCAATTTGCCAATAACTGCTGGTGTGCGATGTCTAATATTAAAAATGTCTCGCTGTATTTCTTGCTTGAGGTAGAATTCCTCATGATAAGCTGTAGACCACACTATCTACCAAGAGAGTTCTCATCTATATTATTTGTAGCCATCTATTTACCACCACAGACCGATGCTGGCAAGACCGTACTCAACCTGCTGTGTAAGGCCATAAGCAAACAAGAAAAGGCTCATCCAGAAGCGGCGCTGTTGGTAGCCAGAGACTTTAATGCAGGGAAACTTAAATCCATTTTCCCTCATTTCTACCAGCATGTCACATGTGCAACCAGAGGGAAAAAACTCTAGACCACCTTTACTCCGCACACAGAGACGCATACAAAGCTCTCCCTCGCCCTCCATTTGGCAAATCTGAATATAATTCTATCCCCCTGTTTCCAGCTTACAAGCAAAACCTAAAGCAGGAAATAGAAATACCAATGACTCACTCAATACGAAAGTGGTCAGATGACGTGGATGCTAAGCCACAGGACTGTTTTGCTAGCACAGACTGGAATATGTTCCCAGGATTCATCCAATGGCATTGAGGAGTTTACCACCACAGTCACCGGCTTCATCAATAAGTGTATTGACAATGTATCAACAATTTCCCAACCAGAAGCCATGGATTACCGGCAACATCCGCACTGAGCTAAAGGCTAGAGCTGCCGCTTTCAAGGAGCAGGACACTAATCCGGGCTCTAAGAAATCCCGCTATGCCCTCAGACGAACCATCAAAAAGGTAAGGCATCAATACAGGACTAAGATTGAATCCTACTACACTGGCTCTAATACTTGTCTGATGTGGCAGGGCTTGAAAACTATTACTGACTACAAAGGGAAACCCAGCAGCGAACTGTCCCAGGGACGCGAGCCTTCCAGCCGAGCTAAATGCCTTTTATGCTCGCTTCAAGGCAAGCAATAATGAAGCATGCATGAGAGCACCAGCTGTTCCGGACGACTGTGTGATCACGCTCTCCGTAGCCGATGTGAGCAAGACCATTAAACAGGTCAACATTCACAAACAGAACACCATAGTCCCTGTGCACAAGAAAGCGAAGGTAACCTGCCACCACGTAGCACTCACATCGGTTGCCATGAAGTGCTTTGAAAGGCTGGTCATGGCTCACATCAACACCATTATGCCAGAATCCCTAGACCCACCTAATTCACATACCCCCCAACAGATCCACAGATGACACAATCTCAATCGCACTCCACACTGTCCTTTCCCAACTGGAGAAAAGGAACACCTACCTCAGCATTCAACATCATAGTGCACAAAAAGCTCATCACTGAGCCAAGGACCCTGGGACTAAACACCTCCCACTGGATCCTGGACTTCCTGACGGGATGCCCCCAGGTGGTAAGGGTAGGCAACAACACATCTGCCACGCTGATCCTCAACACTGGGGCCCCTCAGGGGTGTGTACTTAGTCCCGTCCTGTACTCTCTGTTCACTCACGACTGCATGGCCAAGCACGACTCCAACACCATCATTGAGTATGCTGACGACACAACAGTGGTAGGCTTGATCACGACAACGATGAAACAGCCTATAGGGAGGAGATCAGAGACCTGGTACTGTGGTGCCAGGACAACAATCTCTCACTCAATGTAAGCAAGACAAATGAGCTGATCGTGGACTATAGGATTGACGGTACTAAAGTGGAGCGGGTTGAGAGCTTCAAATTCCTTGGTGTCCACATCACCATCAAACTATCATGGTCCAATCCCACCAAGACAGTTGTGAAGAGGTCACGACAACACTATTTCCCCCTCAGGAGTCTGAAAAGATTTGGGTCCCCAGCTCCTCAAAATGTTCTATAGCTGCACCATCAAGAGCATCCTGACTGGTTGCATCACCGCCTGCTGCTCAACATCTGACTGTAAGGCACAACAGAGGGTAGTGCATACTTTTTTAAACCTTTATTTAACTAGGCAAGTCAGTTAAGAACAAATTATTATTGTCAATGACAGCCTAGGAACAGTGGGTTAACTGCCTTGTTCAGGGGCAGAACAGATTTTTACCTTGTCAGCTCGGGGATTCGATCTGGCAACCTTTCAGTTACTAGCCCAATGCTCTAACCGCTAGGCTACCCTGCCGCCCAGTATGGCCCAGTACATCACTGGGGCCAAGCTTCCTGATATCCAGGACCTCAATACAAGGCAGTGTCAGAGGAAGGCCCTAAAAATTGTTAAAGGCTCCAGTCACCCAAGTCATAGACTGTTTTTTCTGCTACCGCATGGCAAGCAGGCCCGAGCGCCACGTCTAGGTCCAAAAGACTCTGAACAACTAATCAAATGGCCACCGAACTATTTACACCCAACCCTTTGTTTTTACACTACACGCTGTTAATTATCTATGCACTTTACACATTATCTCGACTAACCTGTACCCTGCACATTGACTCGGTACTGGTACCCCTTGTATATAGTCTCGTTATTGCTATGAAAATGTATTGAGTTACTTTTTGGTTGATTCGATTTTTTTAAACTTTAATTTATTTGGTAAATATTTTTTTAACTCTCAATGTGTCCTTAGTTAGTTTTATAATCTTGGACTGGATAGCTGGAGTCTCCTAGAATGACTGGCTGACTGGCCGACTGGCTTATAGGGAATAGACCTAGGAGAATGAATAGCTGTTGACAACCTATTGTCAACTCATTTTGTTAGCCCCCACAAGGTCAAATGCTATATCTAGGCGGTTTAGGGCTAAGGATAGAATTACTGTTAGGGTTAGAATTAGGTTTAGGGTTAGTGTTAGGAGCTAGGTTTAGTTTAGGGTTAGGAGCTAGGGTTAGGTTTAGGGTTAGTGTTAGGAGCTAGGTTTAGTTTAGGGTTAGGAGCTAGGGTTAGGTTTAGGGTTAGGGTTAGGAGCTAGGTTTAGTTTAGGGTTAGGAGCTAGGGTTAGGTTTAGGGTTAGGGTTAATGGTTAGGGAAAATTGGATTTTGAATGGGACTGAATTGTGTGTCCTCACAAGGCTAGTTAAACAAGACTGTGTGTGTGTATGTGTGTGTGTGTGTGTGTGTTGTACTTAATTGACCATACCTGTAGGTCATTGAGGACGATACTGTACTACCTCCCCTTGGACAAAAACAAGGCAGGTACAGTCACTCTTACAGGGATGTCTTAAAGGACAGAAAGGACAGATGTGACATCCAAATAGAGGTTATATACAATGTATATTAGAGAGAGGAAGGACAGAGTGACATCACACAGCACCTGAGAAGAGAGGAGGGAAGATGCAGGAGCGTATCAACACTTTTGAGACGGGTCTGAATTTAGACCAGATTCTGGTAAGACCTTTATTGATATTTTACTAGTAATATTTATGTTTCTTTATTATGTTATAACATCACATAATTGCAAATCATTGAGACGTCATGTTGACATTGTTTATGTTAGAATGTTAAATATTTATTTACATGTGGCCAAATGGTCTCAATTTTGTGTTCTCAAAAAATATTATGTTCTCAATTTAAACTGCTTGACATATCAATGTCTTAAGGAAATCAATATTGCAGTCAATCAACTAAAGAAAACATTGTGTTTAAGATGTGTGAAGAGATATTTGGAGTTTGGAATATTATCTTTAAACTATTGTGCATGAAACATTGACTCTTGGGGATGTCTTAAAACGATGTGGTTTTACCCTTATAGGGGATGTCCTAAAACAGTGTGGTTTCACCCTGATAGGGGATGTCTTAAAACGATGTGGTTTTACCCTGATAGGGGATGTCCTAAAACAGTGTGGTTTTACCCTGATAGGGGATGTCCTAAAACAGTGTGGTTTCACCCTTATAGGGGATGTCCTAAAACAGTGTGGTTTCACCCTTATAGGGGATGTCCTAAAACAGTGTGGTTTCACCCTTATAGGGGATGTCCTAAAACAGTGTGGTTTCACCCTGATAAGGGATGTCCTAAAACAGTGTGATTATCCTTATAGGGGATGTCCTAAAACAGTGTGGTTTCACCCTGATAGGGGATGTCCTAAAACAGTGTGGTTATCCTTATAGGGGATGTCCTAAAACAGTGTGGTTTCACCCTTATAGGGGATGTTCTAAAACAGTGTGGTTATCCTTATAGGGGATGTCCTAAAACAGCGTGGTTTCACCCTTATAGGGGATGTCCTAAAACAGTGTGGTTATCCTTATAGGGGATGTCCTAAAACAGTGTGGTTTCACCCTTATAGGGGATGTCCTAAAACAGTGTGGTTATCCTTATAGGGGATGTCCTAAAACAGTGTGGATTTGCCCTTATAGGGGATGTCCTAAAACAGTGTGGTTATCCTTATAGGGGATGTCCTAAAACAGTGTGGTTTCACCCTTATAGGGGATGTCCTAAAACAGTGTGGTTTCACCCTTATAGGGGATGTCCTAAAACAGTGTGGTTATCCTTATAGGGGATGTCCTAAAACAGTGTGGTTATCCTTATAGGGGATGTCCTAAAACAGTGTGGTTTCACCCTTATAGGGGATGCCCTAAAACAGTGTGGTTATCCTTATAGGGGATGTTCTAAAACAGTGTGGATTTGCCCTTATAGGGGATGTCCTAAAACAGTGTGGTTATCCTTATAGGGGATGTTCTAAAACAGTGTGGTTATCCTTATAGGGGATGTCCTAAAACAGTGTGGTTATCCTTATATGGGATGTCCTAAAACAGTGTGGTTATCCTTATAGGGGATGTCCTAAAACAGTGTGGTTATCCTTATAGGGGATGTCCTAAAACAGTGTGGTTATCCTTATAGGAGATTTCCTAAAACAGTGTGGTTATCCTTATAGGAGATGTCCTAAAACAGTGTGGTTATCCTTATAGGTTGTCTGTTAGGGTTTACTCGGATGCTCTAAATTGTTATGGGAGTGTTGTTATTGGTATTATAGATTACGTGTGTGTGTGTGTGTGTGTGTGTGTGTGTGTGTGTGTGTGTGTGTGTGTGTGTGTGTGTGTGTGTGTGTGTGTGTGTGTGTGTGTGTGTGTGTGTGTGTGTGTGTGTGTGTGTGTGTGTGTGTGTGTGTGTGTGTGTGTGTGTGTGTGTGTGCGTGCGAGCCCTGTCTTGGGACACAAGGTTAATAATATAATATGACCCAGTCACTGACGGACAGACACAGATATTAGGACATGAGGCACCACACAGACACACACTCACCAGGGACCCAGGAATCTGTGGTTATTAGTATTTTTTTAATTAACTCTGAATGTCACCCTGCCCTTCACTCTCTGAATCTGTTAGCAGCTCTCACTGTCTGTCTGTCTGTCTGTCTGTCTGTCTGTCTGTCTGTCTGTCTGTCTGTCTGTCTGTCTGTCTTTCTCACTCTCTCTCTTTCTCACTCTCTCTCTTTCTCACTCTCTCTCTTTCTCACTCTCTCTCTTTCTCACTCTCTCTCTTTCTCTCTCTCTCTCTTTCTCTCTCTCTCTCTTTCTCTCTCTCTCTCACTCTCTCTCTTTCTCACTCTCTCTCTCTCCCTGAGTATCTCTCTACCCCTCTTTCTCGCTCTCTCTCTCTCTCTGAGTCTCTTTCTACCCCCTCTCTCTTTCTCTCTCTCTCTCCCTGAGTTTCTCTTTACACCTCTCTCTCTCTCCCTAAGTCTCTCTCTCTACCCCCCCCTCTCTCTCTCTCTCTCTCTCTCACGCTGAGTCTCTCTCTACCCCGTCTCTCGCACTCTCTCTCTCTCTCTCTCTCTCTCTCTCTCTCTCTCTCTCTCTCTCTCTCTCTCTCTCTCTCTCACGCTGAGTCTCTCTCTACCCCCCGTCTCTCGCTCTCTCTCTCTCTCTCTCTCTCTCTCTCTCTTCCCCTCTCTCTCTCCCCCTCTCTCTCTCTCTCTCTCTCCCCCTCTCTCTCTCTCTTTCTCTCTCTCTCTCGCTCTCTCTCTCTCTCTCTCTCTCACGTTGAGTCTCTCTCTACCCCCCGTCTCTCTCGCTCTCTCTCTCTCTCTCTCTCTCTCTCACCCTGAGTCTCTCTCTACCCCCCGTCTCTCGCTCTCCCTCTCTCTCACGCTGAGTCTCTCTCTATCCCCCGTCTCTCGCTCTCTCTCACGCTGAGTCTCTCTCTACCCCCCGTCTCTCTCGCTCTCTCTCTCTCTCTCTCTCTCACACGCTGAGTCTCTCTCTACCCCCCCGTCTCTCTCCCTCTCTCTCTTTCTCTCTCTCTTCCTTGTTCATTCTAAGCGGTTCTATACCTCCTCTCTTCCTTCCGTTCAGTGTTGTTACTGATGGACATGATGATTTACTGTTAATCTTCTAGTTGAGGCACATAGAGGCCCTTACAACTCCCACATCAGGTTGGTTTTGAAGTGAGTATTTCTCTGATACCACTTGTATGTTTTTCAATATAAAGAAATGGGTAGGATTGAACCCTGAACAAGTTTCTCTCTGGCTCTGTGCGTATTGAGTCCTTTGGCATGGTGAGTATGTGTGTGGAATAGTAGTGAATGTGTTATCAGTGTATTGAGTGGAGTGTACAGTGTATGACTCCACACACAGGGTCACACAGTGACACAGGACCAACACAGGCTGACAGATGAAGAGTGATAGGCTCTCAGTAATAGATGTATCACAGTCTCACACTGTGTCTCTTTCTTTTTCTCTCTCTTTCTCTAGAGAGAGATACTATGTTCTCCCTGTGGATGATTCATTCTTTCATTCCGTGTCTTATCTTTTGATCTCTCGATCTATCATGCTGTCTGTCTCTCACCCTCTGTCTCCCCCTCTCATTTTTGTCATCACTCCCCAGGTTCCTGTTTTTTTGCCAGTCCTGCCTGTTTGTTCATCCCAGATTGATAGTGTTGTGTTGTTAATGTTTAGTGTTGACCTGGTATTACAGTCACATATAATACTGTAGGACAGGGAGAGAACAGTCCCATTAAATAATGCCGAAGAAAGCAGACACAGAACAGGTACTGTATGCAACAGCATTATATATTTATCTTGAGCTGTTAAATGCGTATGTCTCTTTTGAGGGGTTATACAGTGAGCTCCAAAACTAACAGTGACACATTTTTAGTTGTTTTTTGGATTTGAAATGATACAATTACTAGGAGGTTAAAGTGCAGACTGTCAGCTTTAATATGAGGGTATTTTCATCCATACCCACTGAACCGTGTAAAAAGAACAAAACTTTGTACATCGTCCCCCATTTTAGGGGACCAAAAGTATTGGGACAATTTCACTTAGATGTGTACTTACTGTATGTTCATGTGGTCAATACAGTATAATGTCTATTGCTTCCTCAAGAGAGGGAACATTCAAGTCAACTTGTCCTGGCAAGACATCAGTGTTCTGCTTGTTTTTATCTTTATTAATTATAGATCCACTGTTAGTACAGCTATTACAGTGTAAGTGTCAGAATGAAAACAATGAAATGCTTGTTGCATGGCAGTTCATAAGCCTCTGGATATAATACAGCGTTATTTTGAATAGGAACGAACAGATCCTAGAGATACTTTGTTCACTTGCAGTAACATTTTCTATAGGACTTTAAAGACATCAAAATAACTTTTAAGAGATGTGTTCAAGAATAGTTGGCAACATTAGATGTGTTTAACACCAGCCTCACTATAGCCTGTAATTCCATCACCCTATTAGGGTAAAGGGAAGGGTCACTATGGGGAATGAGTCAAGAGACGTTCAACCAAGGTGAAACATTGCACAAGGCAGTTCAGCATTATTGTTGTTGACCGTTTATTGTTCACAAAAAATGAATCCCTCAAAGTAGCCTAGACATTGCCCTTAGAATGTTGTATTTATTTTTTATTGAACCTTTATTTAACCAGGCAGTCAGTTAAGAACACATTCTTATTTACAATTACGGCCTACCAAAAGGCAAAAGGCCTCCTGCGGGGATAAATATAGGACAAAACACACATCACAACAAGAGAGACACCACAATACTACATAAAGAGAGACCTAAGACAACAACATAGCAGGGCAGCAACACATGACAACACAGCATGGTAGCAACACAACATGGTAGCAGCACAAAACATGGTACAAACATTACTGGGCACAGTCAACAGCACGAAGGTCAAGAAGGTAGAGACCACTATACATCACACAAAGCAGCCACAACTGTCAGTAAGAGTGTCCATGATTGAGTCTTTGAATGAAGAGATTTAGAACCAGATTACAAACATACGTGAGGTGGGTAAACAGTGAAACACAAATCACTAGAGTGTCACATCGTTAATGCTTTTACTCTGCATAAATATACAAAGCCATTTTGAAATGAACAACAGTTGCACCTGTATTATCCAGGGTTCCGGTTAATTCCATAAATTCCAATCCAATTCCAGGTCAGTCTTTGAATTCAAAGAAAATGTAATTTATTCTCAATTACAACTCAAGTAAATTTCAAGAATTAATTTTCCCAATTCAATATTCAATATTGTACCAGACAATTCCACAAATTCCAATTTGAATTCAAACAAAATGTAAATTATTTTCAATCCCAATGTTATGTAAATTTCCAATTTAATATTCCACCAGACATTTCCACAAATTCCATAATTCCTTCAGGCTTTCATGATGCCACTGTTCATACAGCTTAGCTATACTGGAAATATAGAAATTCAAATTGAAATTATTTAAAACAAATCATGCTGTCAATTTTTGGATATTAACTGGGAAATGTACAAATATTGAATTCCAATTCAATTCTAAAGAAGACATGTTTTTACAATTCCAATTAAATTTTAATTCCAACAGTCCAAACTTGTTGAAATTTGAATTTAATTCAATGTAAATTCTCCTATCAAATGAAATTGGATTTCTCCACAACCCTGGTATCATCTGACATGTTTGTCAGTGGGCCTCCTGGTTGGTTTCTCCACAACCCTGGTATCATCTGACATGTTTGTCAGTGGGCCTCCTGGTTGATTTCTCCACAACCCTGGTATCATCTGACATGTTTGTCAGTGGGCCTCCTGGTTGGTTTCTCCACAACCCTGGTATCATCTGACATGTTTGTCAGTGGGCCTCCTGGTTGGTTTCTCCACAACCCTGGTATCATCTGACATGTTTGTCAGTGGGCCTCCTGGTTGGTTTCTCCACAACCCTGGTATCATCTGACATGTTTGTCAGTGGGCCTCCTGGTTGGTTGCATCAGCTTTCCTCTCCTGTGAGAACCTGATACAGGACTGTCTGGCGCCAGTGATTTAGTTCTTCCACTGATTTAGACTCATGCGTTGCAACTTAGTGGTATGCAAATATACTGTAGGTGTAAGCATAACTGGTTTTCAAGCACAGGTCCAGGTGTGTTTTATAACCCGTGTAGGTTAATTAGGAGTGGGGTGGTGAAAGCTGATCCTAGAGCAGCTCCTGTGTGTGTGTGTGTGTGTGTGTGTGTGTGTGTGTGTGTGTGTGTGTGTGTGTGTGTGTGTGTGTGTGTGTGTGTGTGTGTGTGTGTGTGTGTGTGTGTGTGTGTGTGTGTGTGTGTGTGTGTGTGTGTACGTGCGTGCGTGCGTGTTGGAAGAGGAAGGTGTGGATTGTTCTGTCTTCCTGGGATCTCTTCCTCTGGCAACCTGGCTCCTGTCCAGCCCAGCTTCCACTCAGGGAGGGGTTTTTCCGATCTCTTGGCCCGTTTTGTCTATTTCTGGCCTGCGGCAGGGTATTCAGGTTGGTGTGTATCCCTTACAGACACGCCGCACATTCCCTCTCTACCTCGTTATCTCCAGCTATCCCACTGTGCCGGATCCAGTTTTCTCTACTGCTCCGATTTATGATCCCCCTTTTAATTTCCTCTGATCCTCCCACTCCCAATCACTTCCTCTCTCTCTCATCTGCCTTTCTATCTCAAATTCAAGACAATGCAACACATGAAAAAAACCCTACTGTATCCTGGGTATTTCTGGTATTTCTTGCTAATGTAATCTCTTATCTCAGTGTTCAGCTCTATGGGGGGAAGGCCTACAGGGAGCCTATTGGTAGTGAAGAAAGCTGCAATGCTTTCTGGGTAATGAAGTCTACTCTGTCCAGGAAACTGCAAGGGGTTCTGGGTAATGTCGTCTTTGATCTCAGCATTCAGCTCTATGGGGAGAAGTCCTAGGGAGCCTCTTGGTAATGAAGAGAACTAGAAAGCTTTCTGGGTAATGAAATCTGCTCTGTCCAGGAAACTGCAAGGGTTTCTGGGTAATATTATATAGTCTTTGCTCGATCCAGGGAGGTGCTCTTGGTAATTATATGTAGTATCCTGCTCTGTCCATGTCCATGGGTGAGTAGAAGGAACCCGCTGGGCCTTCTGGTTAATGTGATGTAGATTCAACAATGCTTCCTGGGTAATGTAGTCTTTGCTCTGTCCAGCTCTACGGGGAGTACAGGGAACAACTGGGTAGCTTTGCCAGGCGGGAAGCAACACGGTTGCTGACAGAGAGACAATGGAGGAAACAGACAGGAGAAAACAACATGGTCAATGCCAGACGGGGGCGTGGCCAACGACATCACAACCCCATCACCATGGAGTCATATCTCAGCCACACCTCCCCTACAAAGAAGCCCCGCCCCTACTCCAAATGCCAAGGTGAGAGACAAGGACTAGTTCTAGCTACATCAGTGTAAATAACCCCCAGTAAAAGTTATTTTGAGGCCTAAACACATACAGTAATATAACTTATTGTGTTGGTCCAGACTGTGTGGCTCGTATACAGCGGTACATCGTGACCAAGCTGGGGGAGGACTGGATCTTCCTGGTGCTGCTGGGCCTCACTATGGCCCTGGTCAGCTGGAGCATGGACTACACCAGTGCCAAGAGCTTACAAGGTACATGACTACAGTCCCCATAATCCACTGTGGCTGTAGCAGGCCAGGTTCCCTCACTAGATGGCCATACAAGACAGGATAAAAACTGATGATCAATATTATGAGCTATTTGACCTCAATTTAGGCCTACTACCCAATTCCAAGTCAACCCCCTGTCCCTACCCCCTAGGTAAGTCAAATAAAGTCAAATAAAATGTTATTAGTGAGATGCGCCGAATTTAACAGGTGTAGACTTTACAGTGTAATGTTTACTTACGAGCCCCTAACCAACAAAACAGAGTTAAAAAGTAAGACACATATTTTCTAAATAAAAAAGGAAACAAGAAGACAATGAGAACAATCGCGAGGCCAAATACAAGGAGTTCCAGTGCCAAGTCAATGTGCAGGGCCACCAGGTAGTTGAGGTCATCATGGTAATACTGTATGTACAGGTAGGTAGGGGTAAAAGTCACAATCAGGATATATAATAAACAGAGTAGCAGCAGTATGAAAGGGTATCTCTGTGTGTGTGTGTGTGTGTGTGTGTGTGTGTGTGTGTGTGTGTGTGTGTGTGTGTGTGTGTGTGTGTGTGTGTGGTGTCAAATAAAATCAAATCAAACTGTATTTGTCACATGCGCCGAATACAGCATGTGTAGACCTTACTGTGAAATGCTTACTTACAAGCCCTTAACCAACAGTGCAATTCAAGAAGAGTTAAGAAAAATATTTACCAAATAAACTAAATTAAACTAAATTAAAAGTAACACAATAACACAATAATAATAATAAAATAATAAAATAAAATAACAATAATGAGGCTATATACCTGGGGTACCGGTACAGAGTCAATGTGCGGGGGTAAAGGTTAGAGGTGATTTTGCACATGTAGGTAGGGTTGAAGTGACTATCCATATATAATAAACAGCAAGTAGCAGCAGTGTACATGTAGGTAGGGTTGAAGTGACTATCCATAGATAATAAACAGCAAGTAGCAGCAGTGTACAAACAAATGGAGGGGGTTAATTGTTCAGCAGTCTTATAACTTGGGGGTAGAAGCTGTTAAGGAGCTGTTTGGTCCTAGACTTGGCGCTCCGGTAATGCTTGCCATGCGGTAGCAGAGAAAACAGGCTATAACTTGGGTGACTGGAGTCTCTGACAATTTATTGGGCTTTCCTCTGACACCGCCTATTATATACAGTAGGTCCTGGATGTCAGGAAGCTTGGTCCTAGTGATGTACTTGGCCGTTCCTACTACCCTGTATAGCGCCTTATGGTCAGATGCCGAGCTGGTGCCATACATATGCATGTGTGTGTGTTTTGTGTGTGTGTGTGTGTTTTGTATGTGTGAGCTTATGTAGCGTGTGTGTGTGTGTGTGTGTGTGTTGGTGTGTCAGTGTAGTATGTGTGAGTGTGTGGGTAGAGTCTAGTGAGTCTGCAAACATTTGATTAACTGTTCAGCAGTCTTATGGCTTTCGGGTTAGAAGCTGTTCAGGAGCCTTTTGGTCCAAGACTTTGGGCCCCGGTACCGCTTGCCTTGCGGGAGCAGAGAGAACACTATGACTTGGTGGCTGAAGTCTTTGACAATTTTTGGGGCTTTCATCTGACACCGCCTGGTATAGAGGTTCTGGATGGCAGGCAGTTCTGCACCAGTGATGTACTATGCCGTATGCATTACCCTCTGTAGCGCCTTGGGGTCAGATGCCAAGCAGTTGTCATACCAAGTGGTGATGCAGCCAGTCAAGATGCTCCCCAATGGTGCAGCTGTAGAACCTTTTGAGGATCTGAGGGCCCATGCCAAATCTTTTCAGCCTCCTGAGGGGGAAGAGGCATTGTCGTGCCCTCTTCATGACTGTGTAGGTGCATTTGGACCATGATAGGGCCTTACTGATTTGGACACCGAGGAACTTGACCCGCTCCACTACAGCCATGTCGATATGAATGGGTGCGTGTTCTGCCCTCTATTTTCTGTAGTCCATGATGAGGTCCTTTGTCTGGCCTACATTGAGGGAGAGGTTGTTCTGCCAGGTCTCTGACTTCCTCCCTATAGGTTGTCTCATCGTCCAGGCCTACCACCATCGTGTCGTCGGGAAACTTAAGGAGGGTGTTGGAGTCATGCGCGGTCACGAAGTCATGGGTGAGCAGGGAGTACAGGAGAGGACTGAATAACCACCCCCGAGGGGCCCCGTGTTTAGGATAAGCATTGCAGATGTGTTGTTGCCTACCCTCACCACCTGGGAGAGGCCCGTCTGGTAGGCTTGCGTCACTGGTCAGATCTCGGCAGGGTTTCCCTTTGTAATCTGTGATAGTTTGCAAGCCCAGCCACATCCGACGAGCGTCAGAGCCAGTGTAGTAGGTTTCGATCTTAGTCCTCTATTGCCAATTTGATGGTTCGGCGGAGGACGTAGGGACATTTCTTATAAGCATCTGGATTAGTGTCCCGCTCCTTGAAAGCAGCAGCTCAGTGAGGATGTTGCCAATAATCCATGGCTTCTGGTTAGGATATGTGTGTACGGTCACTGTGGAGACGATGTTGAAGTGTATAGATGTTGACCTTCCCTGCTCTACACACTTCCCTGCTATTTCCTTCTCTTCCCTGCTCTACACTCTTCCCTGCCCTTCCCTGCTCTTCCCTGCTCTACACACTTCCCTGCTCTTCCCTGCTCTACACACTTCCCTGCTCTTCCCTGCTCTTCCCTGCTCTTCCCTGCTCTACACACTCCCCTGCTCTTCCCTGTTCTTCCCTGCTCTTCCCTGCTCTACACTCTTCCCTGCTCTTCCCTGCTCTACACACTCCCCTGCTCTTCCCTGCTTTATACTCTTCCCTGCTCTTCCCTGTTCTACACACTCCCCTGCTCTTCCCTGCTCTACACACTTCCCTGCTCTTCCCTGCTCTACACACTTCCCTGCTCTTCCCGACTCTTCCCTGCTCTTCCCTACGCTTCCCTGCTCTATAATCTTCCCTGCTCTTCCCTGCTCTATACTCTTCTCTGCTCTTCCCTGTTCTACACTCTTCCCTGCGCTTCCCTGCTCTACACTTTTCCCTGCTCTTCCCTGTTCTACACTCTTCCCTGCACGTCCCTGCTCTTCCCTGCTCTACAATCTTCCCTGCTCTTCCCTGTTCTACACTCTTCCCTGCTCTTCCCTGCTCTTCCCTGCTCTACACTCTTCCATGCTCTTCCCTGCTCTACACTCTTCCCTGTTCTTCCCTGCTCTTCCCAGCTCTTCCCTGCTCTACACTCTTCCCTGCTCTACCCTGCTCTACACACTTCCCTGCTCTTCCCTGCTCTTCCCTGCTCTTCCCTGCTCTACGCTCTTCCCTGATCTTCCCTGCTCTACACACTTCCCTGCTCTTCCCTGCTCTTCCCTGCTCTACACACTTCCCTGCTCTTCCCTGCTCTTCCTTGCTCTTCCCTACTCTTCCCTGCTCTTCCCTGCTCTACACTCTTCCCTGCTCTTCCCTACTCTTCCCTGCTCTATACTATTCCCTGCTCTTCCCTGTTCTACACTCTTCCCTGCTCTTCCCTGCTCTACACTTTTCCCTGTTCTTCCCTGCTCTACACTCTTCCCTGCTCTTCCCTGCTCTACACTCTTCCATGCTCTTCCCTGCTCTACACTCATCCCTGTTCTTCCCTGCTCTTCCCGGCTCTCCCCTGCTCTACACTCTTCCCTGATCTTCCCTGCTCTACACACTTCCCTGCTCTACACACTTCCCTGCTCTTCCCTGCTCTTCCCTGCTCTTCCCTGCTCTACGCTCTTCCCTGATCTTCCCTGCTCTACACACTTCCCTGCTCTTCACTCTTCCCTGCTCTTCCCTGCTCTTCACTCTTCCCTGCTCTTCCCGGCTCTTCCCTGCTCTACACTCTTCCCTGATCTTCCCTGCTCTTCACTCTTCCCTGCTCTTCCCTGATCTTCACTCTTCCCTGCTCTTCACTCTTCCCTGCTCTTCACTCTTCCCTGCTCTTCACTCTTCCCTGCTCTTCCCTGCGCTGCACACAGAAAAAAAGGATTCAAAGGGGTTCTTTGGTTGTCCCCATAGGAGAACCCTTTCTAATTCCAGGTAGAACCCTGTTTGGTTTCAACTTTCTGTGGAAAGGGTTCTACCTGGATTCTCCTATAAGAAAAGCCGAAGAACTGTTTTAGGTTCTAGATATAACCTTTTTTAAAAGATTGTAATCCACTGCTCCAATCTCCCTTCCTCCTCCTCCTCCTCCTCCTCCTCCTCTCTCCCCTCTCCCAGCGTATAAGTGGATGCACGGGGAGCTGAGGGGGAATGTCCTGATCCAGTACCTGGCCTGGGTCGTCTACCCCATGGTCCTCGTCATGTTCGCCTCCCTCTTCTGCAACATAGTCGCCCCTCAGGCCATAGGTAGGTACTGAACATAGTGTTGCTCTCCTCATCTCCATCTATTTCCCCCACCCGGTTGCCCAAATGTACACAAGTGGGATATAACTGCTCTGATTCCAGGATCTACCTACCGTTCACACGTTCTCTCTGTTGTTCTGTCTCATGTAGGTTCTGGTATTCCTGAGCTGAAGACCATTCTGCGAGGGGTGGTGTTGAAGGAGTATCTAACTCTTAAAGCCTTTGTGGCCAAAGTCATCGGGCTGACCGCCGGCCTGGGCAGTGGCATGCCCGTGGGGAAAGAGGTGGACCTACACCTCTCCTCCAATTATTAGTATTATCTCTCTCCCTCTCTCACTTCCTCTCTCTCGCTCTCTTTCTCTCTCTCTGACCTCTTTCTCTCTCTCTGACCTCTTTCTCTCTCTCTGACCTCTTTCTCTCTGACCTCTTTCTCTAACTCTCTCTCTGTATCTATTATCTCACCCTTTTTTATCTCTCGTCTTCTTCCCTTCCTCTTCCTCTCTTTCCTTACTTTCCTCCCTTGCTGTATCTGCCCTCCCCCTCTCCTCCTTCCTGTCTCCTTCTCTCCCAGTGAGCAGTATAATAAATCATATTCTGTTGTGTTTTCTGCTCCTCCTTGTGGGATAGAAACAAATGTATTCAACTCATCAACATTTCCCTTAATGGAGGCTGGTCAACTGTCAAACAAAGCAATTATATCATGATTCATCTTTGCTGATACAATGTGCCCTAGTTAATAATAATTCAAGTCAGAGCAACTTGTCCATGTCTATGCAGATCCTGTGTATGTATGGTGGGTCTACCTCTGTGCTCTGTGCTCTGTGCTCTGTGCTCTGTGCTCTGTGCTCTGTGCTCTTTGTCTCTGAGTAGCAGGAGATTTTCCCAACCACTGATACAAGTTCTGGTATTTTCTCATCCCCTTAATGGTTAAGAATTAGGATTAAGGGAAGGGTAATCTGATCCTAGATCTGTGGGGACTGGAGAAGGGTAACTTCTACCTCAAGTGTATGCCTGACTCTGTCCTCCTCCCTCCCGTGCTTCCTAGGGTCCCTTCGTCCACATTGCCAGTATCTGTGCTGCTGTGCTGAGTAAAATCATGTCCATCTTCTCTGGAGTGTATGAGGTAAACCGAAGCCCTGACCAAAACAAATTACAACTCCCAGCAACCCCCATTCGGACCAGCATGACATTTGACCTGAATAATAACAGTAATGTGGAATGTGGCTGTGAGGCTGTCGCTCTGTCATGTCTGACCTCTTAATTGTGTATTTTTTAAGTCTCACAGCTCTTGTTCTTGTTGCTGTTATGACTCTCTCTCTCTCTCTCTCTCTCTCTCTCTCTCTCTCTCTCTCTCTCTCTCTCTCTCTCTTTATCTCTCTTTCTCTCTCCCCTCTCTCTCTCTCTCTCCCCTTTCTCTCGTTCTCTCTCTCTCCCTCCCTCGCTCTCCTCTCTCTCTTTCTCTCTCTCTCCCCTCTCTCTCTCCCCCCTTTCTCTCATTCTCTCTCTCTCTCCCTCCCTCGCTCTCCTCTCTCTCTCTCTCTCTCTCTTTCTCTCTCTCTCTCTTTCTCTCTCTCTTTCTCTCTCCCTCTCTTTCTCTCCTCTCTCTCTCTCTCTCTCTCTCTCTCTCTCTCTCTCTCTCTCTCTCTCTCTCTCTCTCTCTCTCTCTCTCTCTCAATTCAATTAAATTCAAATTCAATTCTCTCTCTCTCAATTCAATTAAATTCAAATTCAATTCTCTCTCTCTCTCTCTCTCTTTCTCTCTTTCTCTTTCTCTCTTTCTCTCTCTCTCTTTCTCTCTTTCTCTTTCTCTCTCTCTCTCTTTCTCTCTTTCCTCTCTCTTTCCTCTCTCCTCTCTCTTTCCTCTCTCTTTCCTCTCTCTTTCCTCTCTCTCTCTCTTTTCTCTCTCTCTCTGTCTCTCTCTCTCTCTGTCTCTCTCTCTCTCTCTCTCTCTCTCTCTCTCTCTCTCTCTCTCTCTCTCTCTCTCTCTCTCTCTCTCTCTCTCTCTCTCTCTCTCCCTCCTTCCCTCTTGTCTTTGTTTAGGCTCAGCAGTCTCTCACACATTGTCTGTGTATTAATAGTGTGATGGCTATGTCTGGCATGTGTATTAACACTGACCTCCCGTGACTGTCTCTGTCTCCCCCTCCCCTCGCTCTTCCCTCTCTCCCTTCACACATATCTCACTCCCTCTCCACTCTCTCTTTCCCCCCTTGTTTATCCCCTCACCCTCCACCCCCCACCTCTCGTTTGTTCTGTGGACCCCTGCCCCCAGAGTAGTGCCCATAACCAGGACCTGCTGGTATGTGCGTGTGCTGTGGGAGTGGCCACCTGCTTCGCCGCCCCCGTGGGAGGCAAGTCCCGTCCACATATCCCTACATGCACCTCTCCATGGCAGCACCAGAGACCTGGGGGTTATGGAGCAGTGGGGTGCAATGCATAGAATGTTACATATAGAAATGTATTGTATAGAATGGAAATAACTGCATAATGAAAAATGAATATTACTGGGTGTAAGTAATTCAATCTGCAATGGCCTGAGCATTTTGTCATATTGACTAGACAGCATGTTCTGTCTGTCTGGTCTCTCTCTGTCTCTGTCTATTTTGATGATTTGCTCAGGGCTTGTGTGACTCTCTGGTGAGCTTGGTTGGTTTGGCGGTTCTCTGCTGTGCTGTTCTGTATTTTCTACCTCTGTCTCTCGCCTCCCCTCCCTCCTTCTCCCCCTCTCTCCTCCCTCTCTTCTCTGTCAGTAGAACCCCTGTGGTTACACAGACATTCTGACAGTGGGCTGTGCCGTGGGGGTGGGCTGCTGTTTCGGCACTCCTCTAGGAGGTACTGTATCAAGCTCTAACCGCTGCACTATGACCTCTCTGCTGTACATCACTACACCTCTCTCTATACCACTATCACTCCTTTACTACACCTCTTTCTATACCACTATCATTCCTTCATTACACCTCTTTCTATACCACTATCTCTCATTTACTATACCTCTTTCTATACCACTATCACTCCTTCACCACACCTCTTTCGAAACCACTATCACTCCTTCACTAAACCTCTTTCTATACCACTATCACTACACCTCTTTCTATACCACTATCACTCCTTTATATACTAAACCTCTTTTCTATACCACTATCACTCCTTCACTACACCTCTTTCTATACCACTATCACTCCTTCACTACACCTCTTTCTATACCACTATCACTCCTTCACTACACCTCTTTCTATACCACTATCACTCCTTCACTACACCTCTTTCTATACCACTATCACTCCTTCACTACACCTCTTTATATATCATATCACTCCTTCACTACACCTCTTTCTATACCACTATCAATCCTTCACTAAACCTCTTTCTATACCACTATCACTCCTTCACTACACCTCTTTATATATCATCACTCCTTCACTACACCTCTTTCTATACCACTATCATTCCTTCACTACACCTCTTTCTATACCACTATCATTCCTTCACAACACCTCTTTCTATACCACTATCATTCCTTCACTACACCTCTTTCTATACCACTATCACTCCTTCACCACACCTCTTTCTATACCACTATCACTCCTTCACTACACCTCTCTCTATACCACTATCACTCCTTCACTACACCTCTCTCTATACCACTATCACTCCTTCACTACACCTCTTTATATATCACTATCACTCCTTTACTACACCTCTTTCTATACCACTATCACTCCTTCACTACACCTCTTTATATATCACTATCGCTCCTTTACTACACCTCTTTCTATACCACTATCACTCCTTCACTACACCTCTTTATATACCACTATCACTCCTTCACTACACCTCTTTCTATACCACTATCACTCCTTCACTACACCTCTTTATATACCACTATCACTCCTTCACTACACCTCTTTCTATACCACTATCACTCCTTCACTAAACCTCTTTCTATACCACTATCACTCCTTCACTACACCTCTTTATATATCATTATCACTCCTTCACTACACCTCTTTCTATACCACTATCACCCTTCACTTTCTTACTATACCACTATCACTCCTTCACTACACCTCTTTCTATACCACTATCACTCCTTCACTACACCTCTTTCTATACCACTATCACTCCTTCACTACACCTCTTTCTATACCACTATCACTCCTTCACTACACCTCTTTCTATACCACTATCACTCCTTCACTACACCTCTTTATACCACTATCATTTACTACACCTCTTTATATACCACTTCACTCCTTCACTACACCTCTTTCTATACCACTATCACTCCTTCACTACACCTCTTTCTATACCACTATCACTCCTTCACTACACCTCTTTCTATACCACTATCATTCCTTCACTACACCTCTTTCTATACCACTATCACTCCTTCACTACACCTCTTTCTATACCACTATCACTCCTTCACTACACCTCTTTCTATACCACTATCATCCTTCACTACACTTTCTATACCACTATCACCTACACTTTTCTATACCACTATCACTCCTTCACTACACCTCTTTCTATACCACTATCACTCCTTCACTACACCTCTTTCTATACCACTATCATCCTTCACTACACCTCTTTATATACCACTATCACTCCTTCACTACACCTCTTCTATACCACTATCACTCCTTTACTACACCTCTTTCTATACCACTATCACTCCTTCACTACACCTCTTTCTATACCACTATCACTCCTTCACTACACCTCTTTATATACCACTATCACCCTTCACTACACCTCTTTCTATACCACTATCACTCCTTCACTACACCTCTTTATATACCACTATCACTCCTTCACTACACCTCTTTCTATACCACTATCACTCCTTCACTACACCTCTTTCTATACCACTATCACTCCTTCACTACACCTCTTTCTATACCACTATCACTCCTTCACTACACCTCTTTCTATACCACTATCACTCCTTCACTACACCTCTTTCTATACCACTATCACTCCTTCACTACACCTCTTTCTATACCACTATCACTCCTTCACTACACCTCTTTATATACCACTATCACTCCTTCACTACACCTCTTTCTATACCACTATCACTCCTTCACTACACCTCTTTCTATACCACTATCACTCCTTCACTACACCTCTTTCTATACCACTATCACTCCTTCACTACACCTCTTTCTATACCACTATCACTCCTTCACTACACCTCTTTCTATACCACTATCACTCCTTCACTACACCTCTTTCTATACCACTATCACTCCTTCACTACACCTCTTTCTATACCACTATCACTCCTTCACTACACCTCTTTCTATACCACTATCACTCCTTCACTACACCTCTTTCTATATCACTATCACTCCTTCACTACACCTCTTTCTATACCACTATCACTCCTTCACTACACCTCTTTCTATACCACTATCACTCCTTCACTACACCTCTTTCTATACCACTATCACTCCTTCACTACACCTCTTTCTATACCACTATCACTCCTTCACCACACATCTTTCTATACCACAATCATTCCTTCACTACACCTCTTTCTATACCACTATCACACTTTCACTACACCTGTCTATATACCACTACCACTACTTCACTACACCTCTTTTTATACCACTATCATTCCTTCACTACACCTCTTTCTATACCACTATCACTCCTTCACTACACCTCTTTCTATACCACTATCACTCCTTCACTACACCTCTTTTTATACCACTATCACTCCTTCACTACACCTCTTTCTATACCACAATCATTCCTTCACTACACCTCTTTCTATACCACTATCACTCCTTCACCACACCACTTTCTATACCACTATCACTCCTTCACCACACCTCTTTCTATACCACTATCACTCCTTCACTAAACCTCTTTCTATACCACTATCACTCCTTCACTACACCTCTTTATATATCATATCACTCCTTCACTACACCTCTTTCTATACCACTATCACTCCTTCACTACACCTCTTTATATATCACTATCGCTCCTTTACTACACCTCTTTCTAAACCACTATCACTCCTTCACTACACCTCTTTATATACCACTATCACTCCTTCACTACACCTCTCTCTATACCACTATCACTCCTTCACTACACCTCTTTATATACCACTATCACTCCTTCACTACACCTCTTTATATATCACTATCGCTCCTTTACTACACCTCTTTCTATACCACTATCACTCCTTCACTACACCTCTTTCTTATACACAACACCACTTTCTATACCACTATCACTCCTTCACTACACCTCTTTCTATACCACTATCACTCCTTCACTACACCCTTTTCTATACCACTATCACTCCTTCACTACACCTCTTTCTATACCACTATCACTCCTTCACTACACCTCTTTCTATACCACTATCACTCCTTCACTACACCTCTTTCTATACCACTATCACTCCTTCACTACACCTCTATCTATACCACTATCACTCCTTCACTACACCTCTTTATATACCACATCACTCCTTCACTACACCTTTTATACCACTATCACTACACCTCTTTATACCACTATCACTCCTTCACTACACCTCTTTCTATACCACTATCACTTCCTTCACTTACACCTCTTTCTATACCACTATCACTCCTTCACTACACCTCTTTCTATACCACTATCACTCCTTCACTACACCTCTTTCTATACCACTATCACTCCTTCACTACACCTCTTTCTATACCACTATCACTCCTTCACTACACCTCTTTATATACCACTATCACTCCTTCACTAAACCTCTTTCTATACCACTATCACTCCTTCACTACACCTCTTTATATATCATCACTCCTTCACTACACCTCTTTCTATACCACTATCACTCCTTCACTACACCTCTTTCTATACCACTATCACTCCTTCACTACACCTCTTTCTATACCACTATCACTCCTTCACTACACCTCTTTCTATACCACTATCACTCCTTCACTACACCTCTTTCTATACCACTATCACTCCTTCACTACACCTCTTTATATACCACTATCACTCCTTTACTACACCTCTTTCTATACCACTATCACTCCTTCACTACACCTCTTTATATACCACTATCACTCCTTCACCACACCACTTTCTATACCACAATCACTCCTTCACCACACCTCTTTCTATACCACTATCACTCCTTCACTAAACCTCTTTCTATACCACTATCACTCCTTCACTACACCCCTTTCTATACCACTATCACTCCTTCACTACACCTTTCTATACCACTATAACTCCTTCACTATACCTCTTTCTATACCACTATCACTCCTTCACCACACCTCTTTCTATACCACTATCACTCCTTCACTAAACCTCTTTCTATACCACTATCACTCCTTCACTACACCTCTTTATATACCACTATCACTCCTTCACTACACCTCTTTTCTATACCACTATCACTCCTTCACTAAACCTCTTTCTATACCACTATCACTCCTTCACTACACCTCTTTATGTATCATATCACTCCTTCACTACACCTCTTTCTATACCACTATCACTCCTTCACTATACCTCTTTCTATACCACTATCACTCCTTCACCACACATCTTTCTATACCACAATCATTCCTTCACTACACCTCTTTCTATACCACTATCACACTTTCACTACACCTGTCTATATACCACTACCACTACTTCACTACACCTCTTTTTATACCACTATCACTCCTTTACTACATCTCTTTCTATACCACTATCCCTCCTTCACTCCACCTTTCTATACCACTATCACTCATTCACTACACCTCTTTCTATACCACTATCACTCCTTCACCACACCTCTTTCTATACCACTATCACTCCTTCACCACATCTCTTTTTATACCACTATCACTCCTTCACTAAACCTCTTTCTATAACACTATCACTCCTTCACTACACCTCTTTCTATACCACTATCACTCCTTCACTAAACCTCTTTCTATACCACTATCACTCCTTCACTACACCTCTTTCTATACCACTATCACTCCTTCACTAAACCTCTTTCTATACCACTATCACTCCTTCACTACACCCCTTTCTATACCACTATCACTCCTTCACTACACCTTTCTATACCACTATAACTCCTTCACTAAACCTCTTTCTATACCACTATCACTCCTTCACTACACCTCTTTATGTATCATATCACTCCTTCACTACACCTCTTTCTATACCACTATCACTCCTTTACTACACCTCTTTCTATACCACAATAACTCCTTCACTACACCTCTTTCTATACCACTATCACTCCTTTACTACACCTCTTTCTATACCACAATCACTCCTTCACTACACCTCTTTCTATACCACTATCACTCCTTCACTACACCTCTTTCTATACCACTATCACTCCTTCACTACACCTCTCTCTATACCACTATCACTCCTTCACTACACCTCTTTCTATACCACTATCACTCCTTCACTACACCTCTTTCTATACCACTATCACTCCTTTACTACACCTCTTTATACCACTATCACTCCTTCACTACACCTCTTTCTATACCACTATCACTCCTTCACCACACCTCTTTCTATACCACTATCACTCCTTCACTACACCTCTTTATATATCACTATCACTCCTTTACTACATCTCTTTATATACCACTATCACTCCTTCACTACACCTCTTTATATATCACTATCACTCCTTCACTACACCTCTTTCTATACCACTATCACTCCTTCATTACACCTCTTTAGATCACTATCGCTCCTTTACTACACCTCTTTCGATACCACTATCATTCCTTCACTACACCTCTTTCTACACCACTATCACTCCTTCACTACACCTCTTTCTATACCACTATCACTCCTTCACTACACCTCTTTATATATCACTATCGCTCCTTTACTACACCTCTTTTTAGACCACTATCACTCCTTTACTACATCTCTTTCTATACCACTATCACTCCTTCACCACACCTCTTTATATACCACTATCACTCCTTCACTACACCTCTTTATATATCATTATCACTCCTTTACTACATCTCTTTATATACCACTATCACTCCTTCACTACACTTCTTTATATATCACTATCGCTCCTTTACTGCACCTCTTTCTATACCACTATCACTCCTTCACTACACCTCTTTATATATCACTATCGCTCCTTTACTACACCTCTTTCTATACCACTATCACTCCTTCATTACACCTCTATAGATCACTATCGCTCCTTTACTACACCTCTTTCGATACCACTATCATTCCTTCCCTACACCTCTTTCTATACCACAATCATTCCTTCACTACACCTCTTTCTATACCACTATCACACTTTCACGACACCTGTCTATATACCACTACCACTCCTTCACTATACCTCTTTCTATACCACTATCACTCCTTCACCACACCTCTTTCTATACCACTATCACTCCTTCACTAAACCTCTTTCTATACCACTATCACTCCTTCACTACACCTCTTTATGTATCACTATCACTCCTTCACTACACCTCTTTCTATACCACTATCACTCCTTTACTACACCTCTTTCTATACCACAATAATTCCTTCACTACACCTCTTTCTATACCACTATCACTCCTTTACTACACCTCTTTCTATACCACAATAATTCCTTCACTACACCTCTTTCTATACCACTATCACTCCTTCACCACACCTCTTTCTATACCACTATCACTCCTTCACTACACCTCTCTATACCACTATCACTCCTTCACTACACCTCTTTCTATACCACTATCACTCCTTCACTACACCTCTTTCTATACACTATCATTCACTACAACTTTTAGACCACTATCACTACTACATCTCTTTCTATACCACTATCACTCCTTCACCACACCTCTTTATATACCACTATCACTCCTTCACTACACCTCTTTATATATCACTATCACTCCTTTACTACATCTCTTTATATACCACTATCACTCCTTCACTACACCTCTTTATATATCACTATCGCTCCTTTACTACACCTCTTTCTATACCACTATCACTCCTTCATTACACCTCTATAGATCACTATCGCTCCTTTACTACACCTCTTTCGATACCACTATCATTCCTTCACTACACCTCTTTCTACACCACTATCACTCCTTCACTACACCTCTTTCTATACCACTATCACTCCTTCACTACACCTCTTTATATATCACTATCGCTCCTTTACTACACCTCTTTTTAGACCACTATCACTCCTTTACTACATCTCTTTCTATACCACTATCACTCCTTCACCACACCTCTTTATATACCACTATCACTCCTTCACTACACCTCTTTATATATCATTATCACTCCTTTACTACATCTCTTTATATACCACTATCACTCCTTCACCACACCACTTTCTATACCACTATCACTCCTTCACCACACCTCTTTCTATACCACTATCACTCCTTCACTACACCTCTTATATATCACCTCTTTCTATACCACACTCCTTCATTACACCTCTATAGATCACTATCACTCCTTTACTACACCTCTTTTTCTATACCACTATCATTCCTTCACCTACACCTCTTTCTATACCACAATCATTCCTTCACTACACCTCTTTCTATACCACTATCAGACTTTCACGACACCTGTCTATATACCACTACCACTCCTTCACTACACCTCTTTTTATACCACTATCACTCCTTTACTACACCTCTTTCTATACCACAATCATTCCTTCACTACACCTCTTTCTATACCACTATCACTCCTTCACCACACCACTTTCTATACCACTATCACTCCTTCACCACACCTCTTTCTATACCACTATCACTCCTTCACTACACCTCTTTCTATACCACTATCACTCCTTCACTACACCTCTTTATACCACTATCACTCCTTCACTACACCTCTTTCTATACCACTATCACTCCTTCACTACACCTCTTTCTATACCACTATCACTCCTTCACTACACCTCTTTCTATACCACTATCACTCCTTCACTACACCTCTTTATATACCACTATCACTCCTTCACTACACCTCTCTCTATACCACTATCACTCCTTCACTACACCTCTTTATATACCACTATCACTCCTTCACTACACCTCTTTATATATCACTATCGCTCCTTTACTACACCTCTTTCTATACCACTATCACTCCTTCACTACACCTCTTTATATATCACTATCGCTCCTTTACTACACCTCTTTCTATACCACTATCACTCCTTCACTACACCTCTTTCTATACCACTATCACTCCTTCACTACACCTCTTTCTATACCACTATCACTCCTTCACTACACCTCTTTCTATACCACTATCACTCCTTCACCACACCTCTTTCTATACCACAATCATTCCTTCACTACACCTCTTTCTATACCACTATCACACTTTCACTACACCTGTCTATATACCACTACCACTCCTTTACTACACCTCTTTATATACCACTATCACTCCTTTACTACATCTCTTTCTATACCACTATCACTCCTTCACTACACCTCTTTATATACCACTATCACTCCTTCACCACACCACTTTCTATACCACAATCACTCCTTCACCACACCTCTTTCTATACCACTATCACTCCTTCACTAAACCTCTTTCTATACCACTATCACTCCTTCACTACACCTCTTTCTATACCACTATCACTCCTTCACTACACCTTTCTATACCACTATAACTCCTTCACTATACCTCTTTCTATACCACTATCACCTTTCACTACACCTCTTTCTATACCACTCCCTTCACTACACCTCTTTATATATCATATCACTCCTTCACTACACCTCTTTCTATACCACTATCACTCCTTCACTACACCTCTTTCTATACCACAATCACTCCTTCACTACACCTCTTTCTATACCACTATCACTCCTTCACTACACCTCTTTCTATACCACTATCACTCCTTCACTACACCTCTTTCTATACCACTATCACTCCTTCACTACACCTCTTTCTATACCACTATCACTCCTTCACTACACCTCTTTCTATACCACTATCACTCCTTCACTACACCTCTTTCTATACCACTATCACTCCTTCACTACACCTCTTTATATATCACTATCACTCCTTCACTACACCTCTTTCTATACCACTATCACTCCTTCACTACACCTCTTTCTATACCACTATCACTCCTTCACTACACCTCTTTATATACCACTATCACTCCTTCACTACACCTCTTTATATATCACTATCACTCCTTTACTACACCTCTTTCTATACCACTATCACTCCTTCACTACACCTCTTTATATATCACTATCGCTCCTTTACTACACCTCTTTCTATACCACTATCACTCCTTCATTACACCTCTATAGATCACTATCGCTCCTTTACTACACCTCTTTCGATACCACTATCATTCCTTCTCTACACCTCTTTCTATACCACAATCATTCCTTCACTACACCTCTTTCTATACCACTATCACACTTTCACGACACCTGTCTATATACCACTACCACTCCTTCACTACACCTCTTTTTATACCACTATCGCTCCTTTACTACACCTCTTTCTATACCACTATCACTCCTTCACTACACCTCTTTATATATCACTATCGCTCCTTTACTACACCTCTTTTTATACCACTATCACTCCTTTACTACACCTCTTTATATACCACTATCACTCCTTCACTACACCTCTTTCTATATCACTATCACTCCTTTACTGCACCTCTTTCTATACCACTATCACTCCTTCACTACACCTCTTTATATATCACTATCACTCCTTCACTACACCTCTTTCTATACCACTATCACTCCTTCACTACACCTCTTTATATATCACTATCACTACACCTCTTTCTATACCACTATCACTCCTTCACTACACCTCTTTATATATCACTATCGCCCTTTACTACACCTCTTTCTATACCACTATCATTCCTTCACTACACCTCTTTCTATACCACAATCATTCCTTCACTACACCTCTTTCTATACCACTATCACACCTTTACTACACCTCTTTCTATACCACTAATCTTCACTACACCTCTTTCTATACCACTATCACTCCTTCACTCACCTCTTTCTATACCACTATCACTCCTTCACTACACCTCTTCTATACCACTATCACTCCTTCACTACACCTCTTTCTATACCACTATCACTCCTTCACTACACCTCTTTATATATCACTATCCTCCTTTACTACACCTCTTTAGACCACTATCACTCCTTTACTACACTCTTTCTATACCACTATCACTCCTTCACTACACCTCTTTATATACCACTATCACTCCTTCACTACACCTCTTTATATATCACTATCACTCCTTTACTACACCTCTTTCTATACCACTATCACTCCTTCACTACACCTCTTTATATATCACTATCGCTCCTTTACTACACCTCTTTCTATACCACTATCACTCCTTCATTACACTTCACTACACCTTTACTTTTTTATACCACTATCATTCCTTCACTACACCTCTTTCTATACCACTATCATTCCTTCACGCTACACCTCTTTCTATACCACTATCACACTTTCACTACACCTTTCTATATACCACTATCACTCCTTCACTACACCTCTTTCTATACCACTATCACTCCTTCACTACACCTCTTTCTATACCACTATCACTCCTTCACTACACCTCTTTATATATCACTATCACTCCTTTACTACACCTCTTTATACCACTATCACTCCTTCACTACACCTCTTTATATACCACTATCACTCCTTCACTACACCTCTTTATACCACTATCACTCCTTACTACACCTCTTTCTATACCACTATCACTCCTTCACTACCTTTTATATATCACTACTCCTTTACACACTCTTTCTATACCACTATCACTCCTTCACTACACCTCTTTATATATCACTATCACCTTTACTACACCTCTTTCTATACCACTATCACTCCTTCACTACACCTCTTTATATATCACTATCACTCCTTTACTACACCTCTTTCTATACCACTATCACTCCTTCACCACACCTCTTTCTATACCACAATCATTCCTTCACTACACCTCTTTCTATACCACTATCACACTTTCACTACACCTGTCTATATACCACTACCACTCCTTCACTACACCTCTTTTTATACCACTATCACTCCTTTACTACACCTCTTTCTATACCACTATCACTCCTTCACTACACCTCTTTATATATCACTATCACTCCTTTACTACACCTCTTTCTATACCACTATCACTCCTTCACTACACCTCTTTCTATACCACTATCACTCCTTCACTACACCTCTTTCTATACCACTATCACTCCTTCACCACACCTCTTTCTATACCACTATCACTCCTTCACTAAACCTCTTTCTATACCACTATCACTCCTTCACTACACCTCTTTCTATACCACTATCACTCCTTCACTACACCTCTTTCTATACCACTATCACTCCTTCACTACACCTCTTTCTATACCACTATCACTCCTTCACTACACCTCTTTCTATACCACTATCACTCCTTCACCACACCTCTTTCTATACCACTATCATTCCTTCACTACACCTCTTTCTATACCACTATCACACTTTCACTACACCTGTCTATATACCACTACCACTCCTTCACTACACCTCTTTATATACCACTATCACTCCTTTACTACACCTCTTTCTATACCACTATCACTCCTTCACTACACCTCTTTATATACCACTATCACTCCTTCACCACACCACTTTCTATACCACTATCACTCCTTTACCACACCTCTTTCTATACCCACTATCACTCCTTCACTAAACCTCTTTCTATACCACTATCACTCCTTCACTACACCTCTTTCTATACCACTATCACTCCTTCACTACACCTCTTTCTATACCACTATCACTCCTTCACTAAACCTCTTTCTATACCACTATCACTTTCACTACACCTCTTTATATATCACTATCACTCCTTCACTACACCTCTTTCTATACCACTATCACTCCTTCACTACACCTCTTTCTATACCACTATCACTCCTTCACTACACCTTTCTATACCACTATCACTCCTTCACTACACCTCTTTCTATACCACTATCACTCCTTCACTACACCTCTTTATATACACACTCCTTTCACTACACCTCTTTCTATACCACTACCACTCCTTCACTACACCTCTTTTTATACCACTATCACTCCTTTACTACACCTCTTTCTATACCACTATCATTCCTTCACTACACCTCTTTCTATACCACTATCACTCCTTCACTACACCTCTTTCTATACCACTATCACTCCTTCACTACACCTCTTTCTATACCACTATCACTCCTTCACTACACCTCTTTCTATACCACTATCATTCCTTCACTACACCTCTTTCTATACCACTATCACTCCTTCACTACACCTCTTTCTATACCACTATCACTCCTTCACTACACCTCTTTCTATACCACTATCACTCCTTCACTACACCTCTTTCTATACCACTATCACTCCTTCACTACACCTCTTTCTATACCACTATCACTCCTTCACTACACCTCTTTATATATCATATCACTCCTTCACTACACCTCTTTCTATACCACTATCACTCCTTCACTACACCTCTTTCTATACCACTATCACTCCTTCACTACACCTTTTTATACCACTATACCACTACACCTCTTTCTCCACTTCATTCCTTCACTACACCTCTTTCTATACCACTATCACACTTTCACTACACACCTTCTATACCACTACCACTCCTTCACTACACCTCTTTTTATACCACTATCACTCCTTCACTACACCTCTTTCTATACCACTATCACTCCTTCACTACACCTCTTTATATATCACTATCGCTCCTTTACTACACCTCTTTTTATACCACTATCACTCCTTTACTACACCTCTTTCTATACCACAATCATTCCTTCACTACACCTCTTTCTATACCACTATCACTCCTTCACCACACCACTTTCTATACCACTATCACTCCTTCACCACACCTCTTTCTATACCACTATCACTCCTTCACTAAACCTCTTTCTATACCACTATCACTCCTTCACTACACCTCTTTATATATCACTATCACTCCTTTACTACACCTCTTTCTATACCACTATCACTCCTTCACTACACCTCTTTCTATACCACTATCACTCCTTCACTACACCTCTTTCTATACCACTATCACTCCTTCACTACACCTCTTTCTATACCACTATCACTCCTTCACTACACCTCTTTATATATCACTATCACTCCTTCACTACACCTCTTTCTATACCACTATCACTCCTTCACTACACCTCTTTCTATACCACTATCACTCCTTCACTACACCTTTCTATACCACTATAACTCCTTCACTATACCTCTTTCTATACCACTATCACTCCTTCACTACACCTCTTTCTATACCACTATCACTCCTTCACTACACCTCTTTATATATCATATCACTCCTTCACTACACCTCTTTCTATACCACTATCACTCCTTCACTACACCTCTTTCTATACCACTATCACTCCTTCACTACACCTCTTTCTATACCACTATCACTCCTTCACTACACCTCTCTCTATACCACTATCACTCCTTCACTACACCTCTTTATATACCACTATCACTCCTTTACTACACCTCTTTCTATACCACTATCACTCCTTCACTACACCTCTTTCTATACCACTATCACTCCTTCACTACACCTCTTTCTATACCACTATCACTCCTTCACTACACCTCTTTATATATCACTATCGCTCCTTTACTACACCTCTTTCTATACCACTATCACTCCTTCACTACACCTCTTTATATATCACTATCGCTCCTTTACTACACCTCTTTCTATACCACTATCACTCCTTCACTACACCTCTTTATATACCACTATCACTCCTTTACTACACCTCTTTCTATACCACTATCACTCCTTCACTACACCTCTTTATATACCACTATCACTCCTTCACTACACCTCTTTCTATACCACTATCACTCCTTCACTACACCTCTTTCTATACCACTATCACACTTTCACTACACCTGTCTTATACCACTACCACTACTACACCTCTTTATACCACTATCACTCCTTCACTACACCTCTTTCTATACCACTATCACTCCTTCACTACACCTCTTTCTATACCACTATCACTCCTTCACTACACCTCTTTCTATACCACTATCACTCCTTCACTACACCTCTTTCTATACCACTATCACACCTTCACTACACCTGTCTATACCACTATCCTTCACTACACCTCTTTCTTACCACTATCACTCCTTCACTACACCTCTTTCTATACCACTACCACTCCTTCACTACACCTCTTTTTTATACCACTATCACTCCTTCACTACACCTCTTTCTATACCACTATCACTCCTTCACTACACCTCTTTATATATCACTATCACTCCTTCACTACACCTCTTTCTATACCACTATCACTCCTTCACTACACCTCTTTATATATCACTATCACTCCTTCACTACACCTCTTTCTATACCACTATCACTCCTTCACTACACCTCTTTCTATACCACTATCACTCCTTCACTCCACCTTTCTATACCACTATAACTCCTTCACTATACCTCTTTCTATACCACTATCACTCCTTCACCACACCTCTTTCTATACCACAATCATTCCTTCACTACACCTCTTTCTATACCACTATCACACTTTCACTACACCTGTCTATATACCACTACCACTCCTTTACTACACCTCTTTATATACCACTATCACTCCTTTACTACACCTCTTTCTATACCACTATCACTCCTTCACTACACCTCTTTATATACCACTATCACTCCTTCACCACACCACTTTCTATACCACAATCACTCCTTCACCACACCTCTTTCTATACCACTATCACTCCTTCACTAAACCTCTTTCTATACCACTATCACTCCTTCACTACACCTTTCTATACCACTTTCTATACCACTATCACTCCTTCACTACACCTCTTTCTATACCACTATCACTCCTTCACTACACCTTTCTATACCACTATCACTCCTTCACTAAACCTCTTTCTATACCACTATCACTCCTTCACTACACCTCTTTATATATCATATCACTCCTTCACTACACCTCTTTCTATACCACTATCACTCCTTTACTACACCTCTTTCTATACCACTATCTCTCCTTCACCACACCTCTTTCTATACCACTATCACTCCTTCACTACACCTCTTTCTATACCACTATCACTCCTTCACTACACCTCTTTCTATACCACTATCATTCCTTCACTACACCTCTTTCTATACCACTATCACTCCTTCACTACACCTCTTTATATACCACTATCACTCCTTCACTACACCTCTTTATATATCACTATCGCTCCTTTACTACACCTCTTTCTATACCACTATCACTCCTTCACTACACCTCTTTATATATCACTATCGCTCCTTTACTACACCTCTTTCGATACCACTATCATTCCTTCACTACACCTCTTTCTATACCACAATCATTCCTTCACTACACCTCTTTCTATACCACTATCACACTTTCACGACACCTGTCTATATACCACTATCACTCCTTCACTACACCTCTTTCTATACCACTAATCACTACTACACCTCTTTATACCACTATCACCCTTTACTACACCTCTTTATATACCACTATCACTCCTTCACTACACCTCTTTATATATCACTATCACTCCTTTACTACACCTCTTTTATACCACTATCACTCCTTCACTACACCTCTTTCTATACCACTATCACTCCTTCACTACACCTCTTTATATACCACTATCACTCCTTCACTACACCTCTTTATATACCACTATCACTCCTTCACTACACCTCTTTATATACCACTATCACTCCTTCACTACACCTCTTTCTATACATCACTATCGCTCCTTTACTACACCTCTTTCTATACCACTATCACTCCTTCACTACACCTCTTTATATATCACTATCGCTCCTTTACTACACCTCTTTCTATACCACTATCATTCCTTCACTACACCTCTTTCTATACCACAATCATTCCTTCACTACACCTCTTTCTATACCACTATCACTCCTTCACCACACCTCTTTCTATACCACTATCACTCCTTCACTACACCTCTTTCTATACCACTATCACTCCTTCACTACACCTCTTTCTATACCACTATCACTCCTTCACTACACCTTTATATACACTATCACTCTTTACTATACCACTATCATTCCTTCACTACACCTCTTTCGATACCACTATCATTCACTACACCTCTTTCTATACCACAATCATTCCTTCACTACACCTCTTTCTATACCACTATCACACTTTCACGACACCTGTCTATATACCACTATCACTCCTTCACTACACCTCTTTCTATACCACTACCACTCCTTCACTACACCTCTTTTTTATACCACTATCACTCCTTCACTACACCTCTTTCTATACCACTATCATTCCTTCACTACACCTCTTTATATATCACTATCGCTCCATCACTACACCTCTTTCTATACCACTATCACTCCTTCACTACACCTCTTTATATATCACTATCACTCCTTCACTACACCTTTTTATACCACTATAACTCCTTCACTACACCTCTTTCTATACCACTATCACTCCTTCACTACACCTCTTTCTATACCACTATCACTCCTTCACTACACCTCTTTATATATCATATCACTCCTTCACTACACCTCTTTCTATACCACTATCACTCCTTCACTACACCTCTTTCTATACCACTATCATTCCTTCACTACACCTCTTTCTATACCACTATCACTCCTTTACTACACCTCTTTCTATACCACAATCATTCCTTCACTACACCTCTTTCTATACCACTATCACTCCTTCACTACACCTCTTTCTATACCACTATCACTCCTTCACTAAACCTCTTTCTATACCACTATCACTCCTTCACTACACCTCTTTATATATCATATCACTCCTTCACTACACCTCTTTCTATACCACTATCACTCCTTCACTACACCTCTTTCTATACCACTATCACTCCTTCACTACACCTCTTTCTATACCACTATCACTCCTTCACTACACCTCTTTATATATCACTATCACTCCTTTACTACACCTCTTTTATACCACTATCACTCCTTTACTACATCTCTTTCTATACCACTATCACTCCTTCACTACACCTCTTTATATACCACTATCACTCCTTCACTACACCTCTTTATATATCACTATCGCTCCTTTACTGCACCTCTTTCTATACCACTATCACTCCTTCACTACACCTCTTTATATATCACTATCACTCCTTTACTACACCTCTTTCTATACCACTATCACTCCTTCACTACACCTCTTTATATATCACTATCGCTCCTTTACTACACCTCTTTCTATACCACTATCACTCCTTCATTACACCTCTATATATCACTATCGCTCCTTTACTACACCTCTTTCGATACCACTATCATTCCTTCACTACACCTCTTTCTACACCACTATCACTCCTTCACTACACCTCTTTCTATACCACTATCACTCCTTCACTACACCTCTTTCTATACCACTATCACTCCTTCACTACACCTCTCTTTATACCACTATCACTCCTTCACTACACCTCTTTCTTCACTATCACTCCTTTACTACACCTCTTTCTATACCACTATCATTCCTTCACTACACCTCTTTCTATACCACTATCACTCCTTCACTACACCTCTTTCTATACCACTATCACTCCTTCACTACACCTCTTTATATATCACTATCCTCCTTTACTACACCTCTTTCTATACCACTATCACTCCTTCACTACACCTCTTTCTATACACTATCGCTCCTTCACTACTACACCTCTTTCTATACCACTATCATTCCTTCACTACACCTCTTTATACCACTATCACTCCTTTACTACACCTCTTTCTATACCACAATCATTCCTTCACTACACCTCTTTCTATACCACTATCACACTTTCACTACACCTGTCTATATACCACTACCACTCCTTCACTACACCTATACCACTATCACTCCTTTACTACACCTCTTTCTATACCACTATCACTCCTTCACTACACCTCTTTATATACCACTATCACTCCTTCACTACACCTCTTTATATATCACTATCACTCCTTTACTACACCTCATACCACTATCACTCCTTTACTACATATACCACTATCACTCCTTCACTACACCTCTTTATATACCACTATCACTCCTTCACTACACCTCTTTATATATCACTATCACTCCTTTACTACACCTCTTTCTATACCACTATCACTCCTTCACTACACCTCTTTATATATCACTATCACTCCTTTACTACACCTCTTTCTATACCACTATCACTCCTTCACTACACCTCTTTCTATACCACTATCACTCCTTCACTACACCTCTTTATACCACTACCACTATCATTCCTTCACTACACCTCTTTCTATACCACTATCACTCCTTCACTACACCTCTTTCTATACCACTATCATTCCTTCACTACACCTCTTTCTATACCACTATCACTCCTTCACTACACCTCTTTCTATACCACTATCACTCCTTCACTACACCTATACCACTATCACTCCTTCACTACACCTCTTTCTATACCACTATCACTCCTTCACTACACCTCTTTATATACCACTATCACTCCTTCACTACACCTCTTTATATACCACTATCACTCCTTCACTACACCTCTTTCTATACCACTATACCACTACACCTCACACTATCCCTTCACTACACCTCTTTTATACCACTATCACTCCTTTACTACACCTCTTTCTATACCACTATCACTCCTTCACTACACCTCTTTATATACCACTATCACTCCTTCACTACACCTCTTTCTATATCACTATCACTCCTTTACTACACCTCTTTCTATACCACTATCACTCCTTCACTACACCTCTTTATATATCACTATCACTCCTTCACTACACCTCTTTCTATACCACTATCACTCCTTCATTTACACTACTATCACCTTTTACACCTATACCACTATCACTCCTTCACTACACCTCTTTCTATACCACTATCACTCCTTCACTACACCTCTCTCTATACCACTATCACTCCTTCACTACACCTCTTTCTATACCACTATCACTCCTTCACTACACCTCTTTATATATCACTATCGCTCCTTTACTACACCTCTTTCTATACCACTATCACTCCTTCACTACACCTCTTTATATATCACTATCGCTCCTTTACTACACCTCTTTCTATACCACTATCACTCCTTCACTACACCTCTTTCTATACCACTATCTCTCCTTCACTCCACCTTTCTATACCACTATAACTCCTTCACTACACCTCTTTCTATACCACTATCACACTTTCACTACACCTGTCTATATACCACTACCACTCCTTTACTACACCTCTTTATATACCACTATCACTCCTTTACTACATCTCTTTCTATACCACTATCACTCCTTCACTACACCTCTTTCTATACCACTATCACTCCTTCACTACACCTCTTTCTATACCACTATCACTCCTTCACTACACCTCTTTCTATACCACTATCACTCCTTCACTACACCTTTCTATACCACTATCACTTCCTTCACTACACCTCTTTCTATACCACTATCACTCCTTCACTACACCTTTCTATACCACTATCACTCCTTCACTAACCTCTTTCTATACCACTATCACTCCTTCACTACACCTCTTTATATATCACTATCACTCCTTCACTACACCTCTTTATACCACTATCACTCCTTTACTACACCTCTTTCTATACCACTATCACTCCTTCACTACACCTCTTTCTATACCACTATCACTCCTTTACACCTACACTATCTCTTTACTACACCTCTTCTATACCACTATCATTCCTTCACTACACCTCTTTCTATACCACTATCACTCCTTCACTACACCTCTTTCTATACCACTATCACTCCTTCACTACACCTCTTTATATATCACTATCGCTCCTTTACTACACCTCTTTCTATACCACTATCACTCCTTCACTACACCTCTTATATACACTATCGCTCCTTTACTACACCTCTTTCGATACCACTATCATTCCTTCACTACACCTCTTTCTATACCACTATCACTCCTTCACTACACCTCTTTCTATACCACAATCATTCCTTCACTACACCTCTTTCTATACCACTATCACACTTTCACTACACCTGTCTATATACCACTACCACTCCTTCACTACACCTCTTTTTATACCACTATCACTCACCTCTTTCTATACACTATCACTCTTTCTTTATACCACTATCACTCCTTCACTACACCTCTTTATATACCACTATCACTCCTTCACTACACCTCTTTATACCACTATCACTCCTTTACTACATCTCTTTCTATACCACTATCACTCCTTTACTACATCTCTTTATATACCACTATCACTCCTTCACTACACCTCTTTATATATCACTATCGCTCCTTTACTACACCTCTTTCTATACCACTATCACTCCTTCACTACACCTCTTTATATATCACTATCGCTCCTTTACTACACCTCTTTCTATACCACTATCACTCCTTCATTACACCTCTTTATATATCACTATCGCTCCTTTACTACACCTCTTTATACCACTATCATTCCTTCACTACACCTCTTTTCTATACCACAATCATTCCTTCACTACACCTCTTTCTATACCACTATCACTCCTTCACTACACCTCTTTCTATACCACTATCACTCCTTCACTACACCTCTTTATATATCACTATCGCTCCTTTACTACACCTCTTTCTATACCACTATCACTCCTTCATACACACTATATATCACTATCGCTCCTTTACTACACCTCTTTCTATACCACTATCACTCCTTCACTACACCTCTTTCTATACCACTATCACTCCTTCACTACACCTCTTTCTATACCACAATCATTCCTTCACTACACCTCTTTCTATACCACTATCACACTTTCACTACACCTGTCTATATACCACTACCACTCCTTTACTACACCTCTTTTATACCACTATCACTCCTTCACTACACCTCTTTCTATACCACTATCACCCTTCACTACACCTTTTATATACCACTATCACTCCTTCACTACACCTCTTTCTATATCACTATCGCTCCTTTACTACACCTCTTTTATACCACTATCACTCCTTCACTACATCTCTTTCTATACCACTATCACTCCTTCACTACACCTCTTTATATACCACTATCACTCCTTCACTACACCTCTTTATATATCACTATCACTCCTTTACTGCACCTCTTTCTATACCACTATCACTCCTTCACTACACCTCTTTATATATCACTATCGCTCCTTTACTACACCTCTTTCTATACCACTATCACTCCTTCACTACACCTCTTTCTATACCACTATCATTCCTTCACTACACCTTTTCTATACCACTACACTACACCTCTTTCTATACCACAATCATTCCTTCACTACACCTCTTTCTATACCACTATCACTCCTTCACTACACCTCTTTCTATACCACTATCACTCCTTCACTAAACCTCTTTCTATACCACTATCACTCCTTCACTACACCTCTTTATATACCACTATCACTCCTTCACTACACCTCTTTATATACCACTATCACTCCTTCACTACACCTCTTTATATATCACTATCACTCCTTTACTACACCTCTTTCTATACCACTATCACTCCTTCACTACACCTCTTTATATATCACTATCGCTCCTTTACTACACCTCTTTATACCACTATCACTCCTTTACTACACTCTTTCTATACCACTATCACTCCTTCACTACACCTTTTATATACCACTATCACTCCTTCACTACACCTCTTTATATATCACTATCACTCCTTCACTACACCTCTTTCTATACCACTATCACTCCTTCACTACACCTCTTTATATATCACTATCACTCCTTTACTGCACCTCTTTCTATACCACTATCACTTTCACTACACCTCTTTATATATCACTATCGCTCCTTTACTACACCTCTTTCTAAACCACTATCACTCCTTCATTACACCTCTATATATCACTATCGCTCCTTTACTACACCTCTTTCGATACCACTATCATTCCTTCACTACACCTCTTTCTATACCACAATCATTCCTTCACTACACCTCTTTCTATACCACTATCACTCCTTCACTACACCTCTTTCTATACCACTATCTCTCCTTCACCACACCGCTTTCTATACCACTATCACTCCGTCATTACACCTCTTTCTGTACCACTATCTCTCCTTTACTACACCTCTTTCTATACCACTATCATTCCTTCATTACACCCCTTTCTATACCACTATCACTCCTTCACTACACCTCTTTCTATACCACTATCACTCCTTCACTACACCTCTTTATATATCACTATCGCTCCTTTACTACACCTCTTTCTATACCACTATCACTCCTTCACTACACCTCTATATATCACTATCGCTCCTTTACTACACCTCTTTCGATACCACTATCATTCCTTCACTACACCTCTTTTTATACCACTATCACTCCTTTACTACACCTCTTTCTATACCACAATCATTCCTTCACTACACCTCTTTCTATACCACTATCACACTTTCACTACACCTGTCTATATACCACTACCACTCCTTCACTACACCTCTTTTTATACCACTATCACTCCTTTACTACACCTCTTTCTATACCACTATCACTCCTTTACTACACCTCTTTATATACCACTATCACTCCTTCACTACACCTCTTTATATATCACTATCGCTCCTTTACTACACCTCTTTTTATACCACTATCACTCCTTTACTACATCTCTTTCTATACCACTATCACTCCTTCACCACACCTCTTTATATACCACTATCACTCCTTCACTACACCTCTTTATATATCACTATCACCCTTTACTGCACCTCTTTCTATACCACTATCACTCCTTCACTACACCTCTTTATATATCACTATCGCTCCTTTACTACACCTATCACTTTCTATACCACTATCATTCCTTCACTACACCTCTTTCTATACCACTATCACTCCTTTACTACACCTCTTTCTATACCACAATCATTCCTTCACTACACCTCTTTCTATACCACTATCACTCCTTCACTACACCTCTTTCTATACCACTATCACTCCTTCACTAACCTCTTTCTATACCACTATCACTCCTTCACTACACCTCTTTATATATCATATCACTCCTTCACCACACCTCTTTATATACCACTATCACTCCTTCACTACACCTCTTTATATATCACTATCACCCTCTTTCTATACCACTATCACTCCTTCACTACACCTCTTTATATATCACTATCACTCCTTTACTACACCTCTTTTATACCACTATCACTCCTTTACTACATCTCTTTCTATACCACTATCACTCCTTCACTACACCTCTTTATATACCACTATCACTCCTTCACTACACCTCTTTATATATCACTATCACTCCTTTACTGCACCTCTTTCTATACCACTATCACTCCTTCACTACACCTCTTTATATATCACTATCACTCCTTTACTACACCTCTTTCTATACCACTATCACTCCTTCATTTACACTCTATATATCACTATCGCTCCTTTACTACACCTTTTCGATACCACTATCATTCCTTCACTACACCTCTTTCTATACCACAATATTCCTTCACTACACCTCTTTCTATACCACTATCACTCCTTCACTACACCTCTTTCTATACCACTATCACTCCTTCACTACACCTCTTATATATCACTATCACCCTTTACTACACCTCTTTACTATCACCTTCTTCTTTATACCACTATCACTCCTTTACTACACCTCTTTCTATACCACAATCATTCCTTCACTACACCTCTTTCTATACCACTATCACACTTTCACTACACCTGTCTATATACCACTACCACTCCTTCACTACACCTCTTTTTATACCACAATCACTCCTTTACTACACCTCTTTCTATACCACTATCACTCCTTTACAACACCTCTTTATATACCACTATCACTCCTTCACTCCACCTCTTTATATATCACTATCGCTCCTTTACTACACCTCTTTTTATACCACTATCACTCCTTTACTACATCTCTTTCTATACCACTATCACTCCTTCACCACACCTCTTTATATACCACTATCACTCCTTCACTACACCTCTTTATATATCACTATCACTCCTTTACTGCACCTCTTTCTATACCACTATCACTCCTTCACTACACCTCTTTATATATCACTATCGCTCCTTTACTACACCTCTTTCTATACCACTATCACTCCTTCATTACACCTCTATATATCACTATCGCTCCTTTACTACACCTCTTTCGATACCACTATCATTCCTTCACTACACCTCTTTCTATACCACAATCATTCCTTCACTACACCTCTTTCTATACCACTATCACTCCTTCACTACACCTCTTTCTATACCACTATCACTCCTTCACTACACCTCTTTATATACCACTATCACTCCTTCACTACACCTCTTTCTATACCACTATCACTCCTTTACAACACCTCTTTATATACCACTATCACTCCTTCACTACACCTCTTTATATATCACTATCGCTCCTTTACTACACCTCTTTTTATACCACTATCACTCCTTTACTACATCTCTTTCTATACCACTATCACTCCTTCACCACACCTCTTTATATACCACTATCACTCCTTCACTACACCTCTTTATATATCACTATCACTCCTTTACTGCACCTCTTTCTATACCACTATCACTCCTTCACTACACCTCTTTATATATCACTATCGCTCCTTTACTACACCTCTTTCTATACCACTATCACTCCTTCACTACACCTCTTTCTATACCACTATCATTCCTTCACTACACCTCTTTCTATACCACTATCACTCCTTTACTACACCTCTTTCTATACCACAATCATTCCTTCACTACACCTCTTTCTATACCACTATCATTCCTTCAATACACCTCTTTCTATACCACTATCACTCCTTCACTAAACCTCTTTCTATACCACTATCACTCCTTCACTACACCTCTTTATATATCATATCACTCCTTCACTACACCTCTTTCTATACCACTATCACTCCTTCACTACACCTCTTTATATATCACTATCGCTCCTTTACTACACCTCTTTCTATACCACTATCACTCCTTCACTACACCTCTTTATATATCACTATCGCTCCTTTAATACACCTCTTTCTATACCACTATCTCTCCTTCACTCCACCTTTCTATACCACTATAACTCCTTCACTACACCTCTTTCTATACCACTATCACTCCTTCACTACACCTCTTTATATATCACTATCACTCCTTTACTACACCTCTTTCTATACCACTATCACTCCTTCACTACACCTCTTTATATATCACTATCGCTCCTTTACTACACCTCTTTCTATACCACTATCACTCCTTCATTACACTTATCACTATCACCTTTACTACACCTCTTTCGATACCACTATCATTCCTTCACTACACCTCTTTCTATACCACAATCATTCCTTCACTACACCTCTTTCTATACCACTATCACTCCTTCACTACACCTCTTTCTATACCACTATCACTCCTTCACTACACCTCTTTATATATCACTATCGCTCCTTTACTACACCTCTTTCTATACCACTATCACTCCTTCACTACACCTCTATATATCACTATCGCTCCTTTACTACACCTCTTTCGATACCACTATCATTCCTTCACTACACCTCTTTCTATACCACTATCACTCCTTTACTACACCTCTTTCTATACCACAATCATTCCTTCACTACACCTCTTTCTATACCACTATCACACTTTCACTACACCTGTCTATATACCACTACCACTCCTTCACTACACCTCTTTTTATACCACTATCACTCCTTTACTACACCTCTTTCTATACCACTATCACTCCTTCACTACACCTCTTTATATATCACTATCGCTCCTTTACTACACCTCTTTTTATACCACTATCACTCCTTTACTACATCTCTTTCTATACCACTATCACTCCTTCACCACACCTCTTTATATACCACTATCACTCCTTCACTACACCTCTTTATATATCACTATCACTCCTTTACTACACCTCTTTCTATACCACTATCACTCCTTCACTACACCTCTTTATATATCACTATCGCTCCTTTACTACACCTCTTTCTATACCACTATCACTCCTTCACTACACCTCTTTCTATACCACTATCATTCCTTCACTACACCTCTTTCTATACCACTATCACTCCTTTACTACACCTCTTTCTATACCACAATCATTCCTTCACTACACCTCTTTCTATACCACTATCACTCCTTCACCACACCTCTTTCTATACCACTATCACTCCGTCACTAAACCTCTTTCTATACCACTATCACTCCTTCACTACACCTCTTTATATATCATATCACTCCTTCACCACACCTCTTTATATACCACTATCACTCCTTCACTACACCTCTTTATATATCACTATCACTCCTTTACTGCACCTCTTTCTATACCACTATCACTCCTTCACTACACCTCTTTATATATCACTATCGCTCCTTTACTACACCTCTTTTTATACCACTATCACTCCTTTACTACATCTCTTTCTATACCACTATCACTCCTTCACCACACCTCTTTATATACCACTATCACTCCTTCACTACACCTCTTTATATATCACTATCACTCCTTTACTGCACCTCTTTCTATACCACTATCACTCCTTCACTACACCTCTTTATATATCACTATCGCTCCTTTACTACACCTCTTTCTATACCACTATCACTCCTTCATTACACCTCTATATATCACTATCGCTCCTTTACTACACCTCTTTCGATACCACTATCATTCCTTCACTACACCTCTTTCTATACCACAATCATTCCTTCACTACACCTCTTTCTATACCACTATCACTCCTTCACTACACCTCTTTCTATACCACTATCACTCCTTCACTACACCTCTTTATATATCACTATCGCTCCTTTACTACACCTCTTTCTATACCACTATCACTCCTTCACTACACCTCTATATATCACTATCGCTCCTTTACTACACCTCTTTCGATACCACTATCATTCCTTCACTACACCTCTTTTTATACCACTATCACTCCTTTACTACACCTCTTTCTATACCACAATCATTCCTTCACTACACCTCTTTCTATACCACTATCACACTTTCACTACACCTGTCTATATACCACTACCACTCCTTCACTACACCTCTTTTTATACCACTATCACTCCTTTACTACACCTCTTTCTATACCACTATCACTCCTTTACAACACCTCTTTATATACCACTATCACTCCTTCACTACACCTCTTTATATATCACTATCGCTCCTTTACTACACCTCTTTTTATACCACTATCACTCCTTTACTACATCTCTTTCTATACCACTATCACTCCTTCACCACACCTCTTTATATACCACTATCACTCCTTCACTACACCTCTTTATATATCACTATCACTCCTTTACTGCACCTCTTTCTATACCACTATCACTCCTTCACTACACCTCTTTATATATCACTATCGCTCCTTTACTACACCTCTTTCGATACCACTATCACTCCTTCACTACACCTCTTTCTATACCACTATCACTCCTTCACTACACCTCTTTATATATCACTATCACTCCGTCACTAAACCTCTTTCTATACCACTATCACTCCTTCACTACACCTCTTTATATATCATATCACTCCTTCACCACACCTCTTTATATACCACTATCACTCCTTCACTACACCTCTTTATATATCACTATCACTCCTTTACTGCACCTCTTTCTATACCACTATCACTCCTTCACTACACCTCTTTATATATCACTATCGCTCCTTTACTACACCTCTTTTTATACCACTATCACTCCTTTACTACATCTCTTTCTATACCACTATCACTCCTTCACCACACCTCTTTATATACCACTATCACTCCTTCACTACACCTCTTTATATATCACTATCACTCCTTTACTGCACCTCTTTCTATACCACTATCACTCCTTCACTACACATCTTTATATATCACTATCGCTCCTTTACTACACCTCTTTCTATACCACTATCACTCCTTCATTACACCTCTATATATCACTATCGCTCCTTTACTACACCTCTTTCGATACCACTATCATTCCTTCACTACACCTCTTTCTATACCACAATCATTCCTTCACTACACCTCTTTCTATACCACTATCACTCCTTCACTACACCTCTTTCTATACCACTATCACTCCTTCACTACACCTCTTTATATATCACTATCGCTCCTTTACTACACCTCTTTCTATACCACTATCACTCCTTCACTACACCTCTTTCTATACCACTATCACTCCTTCACTACACCTCTATATATCACTATCGCTCCTTTACTACACCTCTTTCGATACCACTATCATTCCTTCACTACACCTCTTTTTATACCACTATCACTCCTTTACTACACCTCTTTCTATACCACAATCATTCCTTCACTACACCTCTTTCTATACCACTATCACACTTTCACTACACCTGTCTATATACCACTACCACTCCTTCACTACACCTCTTTTTATACCACTATCACTCCTTTACTACATCTCTTTCTATACCACTATCACTCCTTTACAACACCTCTTTATATACCACTATCACTCCTTCACTACACCTCTTTATATATCACTATCGCTCCTTTACTACACCTCTTTTTATACCACTATCACTCCTTTACTACATCTCTTTCTATACCACTATCACTCCTTCACCACACCTCTTTATATACCACTATCACTCCTTCACTACACCTCTTTATATATCACTATCACTCCTTTACTGCACCTCTTTCTATACCACTATCACTCCTTCACTACACTCTTTATATATCACTATCGCTCCTTTACTACACCTCTTTCGATACCACTATCACTCCTTCACTACACCTCTTTCTATACCACTATCATTCCTTCACTACACCTCTTTCTATACCACTATCACTCCTTTACTACACCTCTTTCTATACCACAATCATTCCTTCACTACACCTCTTTCTATACCACTATCACTCCTTCACCACACCTCTTTCTATACCACTATCACTCCTTCACTACACCTCTTTCTATACCACTATCACTCCTTCACTACACCTCTTTCTATACCACTATCACTCCTTCACTACACCTCTTTCTATACCACTATCACTCCTTCACTACACCTCTTTCTATACCACTATCACTCCTTCACTACACCTCTTTCTATACCACTATCACTCCTTCACTAAACCTCTTTCTATACCACTATCACTCCTTCACTACACCTCTTTATATACCACTATCACTCCTTCACTACACCTCTTTATATACCACTATCACTCCTTCACCACACCTCTTTCTATACCACTATCACTCCTTCACCACACCTCTTTCTATACCACTATCACTCCTTCACTAAACCTCTTTCTATTCCACTATCACTCCTTCACTACACCTCTTTCTATACCACTATCACTCCTTCACAACACCTCTTTTCATACCACTATCACTCCTTTACTACACCTCTTTCTATACCACAATCATTCCTTCACTACACCTCTTTCTATACCACTATCTCTCCTTCACCACATCGCTTTCTATACCACTATCACTCCGTCACTACACCTCTTTCTATACCACTATCACTCCTTCACTACACCTCTTTATATATCACTATCGCTCCTTTACTACACCTCTTTCTATACAACTATCACTCCTTCACTACACCTCTTTATATATCACTATCGCTCGTTTACTACACCTCTTTCTATACCACTATCACTCCTTCACTACACCTCTGCATATCACTATCACTCCTTTACTACACCTCTTTCGATACCACTATCATTCCTTCACTACACCTCTTTCTATACCACAATCATTCCTTCACTACACCTCTTTCTATACCACTATCACACTTTCACGACACCTCTTTTTATACCACTATCACTCCTTCACTACACCTCTTTCTATACCACTATCATTCCTTCACTACACCTCTTTCTATACCACTATCACTCCTTTACTACACCTCTTTCTATACCACAATCATTCCTTCACTACACCTCTTTCTATACCACTATCACTCCTTCACCACACCTCTTTCTATACCACTATCACTCCGTCACTACACCTCTTTCTATACCACTATCACTCCTTCATTACACCTCTTTATATATCACTATCGCTCCTTTACTACACCTCTTTCTATACAACTATCACTCCTTCACTACACCTCTTTATATATCACTATCGCTCTTTTACTACACCTCTTTCTATACCACTATCACTCCTTCACTACACCTCTATATATCACTATCGCTCCTTTACTACACCTCTTTCGATACCACTATCATTCCTTCACTACACCTCTTTCTATACCACTATCACTCCTTCACTACACCTTTCTATACCACTATAACTCCTTCACTATACCTCTTTCTATACCACTATCACTCCTTCAGCACACCTCTTTCTATACCACTATCACTCCTTCACTAAACCTCTTTCTATACCACTATCACTCCTTCACTACACCTCTTTATATATCATCACTCCTTCACTACACCTCTTTCTATACCACTATCACTCCTTCACAACACCTCTTTTTATACCACTATCACTCCTTTACTACACCTCTTTCTATACCACAATCATTCCTTCACTACACCTCTTTCTATACCACTATCTCTCCTTCACCACACCGCTTTCTATACCACTATCGCTCCTTTACTACACCTCTTTCTATACAACTATCACTCCTTCACTACACCTCTTTATATATCACTATCGCTCCTTTACTACACCTCTTTCTATACCACTATCACTCCTTCACTACACCTCTATATATCACTATCGCTCCTTTACTACACCTCTTTCGATACCACTATCATTCCTTCACTACACCTCTTTCTATACCACTATCACACTTTCACTACACCTGTCTATATACCACTACCACTCCTTCACTACACCTCTTTTTATACCACTATCACTCCTTTACTACATCTCTTTCTATACCACTATCACTCCTTCACTACACCTCTTTATATACCACTATCACTCCTTCACTAAACCTCTTTCTATACCACTAACACTCCTTCACTACACCTCTTTCTATACCACTATCACACTTTCACTACACCTGTCTATATACCACTACCACTCCTTCACTACACCTCTTTTTATACCACTATCACTCCTTTACTACACCTCTTTCTATACCACTATCACTCCTTCACCACACCTCTTTCTATACCACTATCACTCCTTCACTAAACCTCTTTCTATACCACTATCACTCCTTCACTACACCTCTTTATATATCATATCACTCCTTCACTACACCTCTTTCTATACCACTATCACTCCTTCACTACACCTCTTTCTATACCACTATCACTCCTTCACTACACCTTTCTATACCACTATAACTCCTTCACTATACCTCTTTCTATACCACTATCACTCCTTCACCACACCTCTTTCTATACCACTATCACTCCTTCACTAAACCTCTTTCTATACCACTATCACTCCTTCACTACACCTCTTTATATATCATCACTCCTTCACTACACCTCTTTCTATACCACTATCACTCCTTCACAACACCTCTTTTTATACCACTATCACTCCTTTACTACACCTCTTTCTATACCACAATCATTCCTTCACTACACCTCTTTCTATACCACTATCTCTCCTTCACTACACCGCTTATACCACTATCGCTCCTTTACTACACCTCTTTCTATACAACTATCACTCCTTCACTACACCTCTTTATATATCACTATCGCTCCTTTACTACACCTCTTTCTATACCACTATCACTCCTTCACTACACTCTATATATCACTATCGCTCCTTTACTACACCTCTTTCGATACCACTATCATTCCTTCACTACACCTCTTTCTATACCACTATCACACTTTCACTACACCTGTCTATATACCACTACCACTCCTTCACTACACCTCTTTTATACCACTATCACTCCTTTACTACATCTCTTTCTATACCACTATCACTCCTTCACTACACCTCTTTATATACCACTATCACTCCTTCACTAAACCTCTTTCTATACCACTAACACTCCTTCACTACACCTCTTTCTATACCACTATCACACTTTCACTACACCTGTCTATATACCACTACCACTCCTTCACTACACCTCTTTTTATACCACTATCACTCCTTTACTACACCTCTTTCTATACCACTATCACTCCTTCACCACACCTCTTTCTATACCACTATCACTCCTTCACTAAACCTCTTTCTATACCACTATCACTCCTTCACTACACCTCTTTATATATCATATCACTCCTTCACTACACCTCTTTCTATACCACTATCACTCCTTCACTATACCTCTTTCTATACCACTATCACTCCTTCACTACACCTCTTTCTATACCACTATCACTCCTTCACTACACCTCTTTATATATCACTATCGCTCCTTTACTACACCTCTTTCTATACCACTATCACTCCTTCACTACACCTCTTTATATATCACTATCGCTCCTTTACTACACCTCTTTCTACACCACTATCACTCCTTCACTACACCTCTTTATATATCACTATCGCTCCTTTACTACACCTCTTTTTATACCACTATCACTCCTTTACTACATCTCTTTCTATACCACTATCACTCCTTCACTACACCTCTTTATATACCACTATCACTCCTTCACTACACCTCTTTATATACCACTATCACTCCTTCACTACACCTCTTTATATATCACTATCGCTCCTTTACTACACCTCTTTCTATACCACTATCACTCCTTCACTACACCTCTTTATATACCACTATCACTCCTTCACCACACCTCTTTCTATATCACTATCGCTCCTTTACTGCACCTCTTTCTATACCACTATCACTCCTTCACTACACCTCTTTATATATCACTATCACTCCTTCACTACACCTCTTTATAAATCACTCTCACTCCTTCACCACACCTCTTTCTATACGACTATCACAATTTCACTACACCTCTTTATATACCACTACCAATCCTTCACTACACCTTTTTCTATATCACTATCACTCCTTCACCACACCTCTTTCTATACCAATAGCACTCCTTCACTACATCTCTTTCTATACCACTATCACTCCTTCACTACACCTCTTTATATATCACTATCGCACCTTTACTACACCTCTTTATATACCACTACCAATCCTTCACTACACCTTTTTCTATACCACTATCACTCCTTCACCACACCTCTTTCTATACCACAATCATTCCTTCACTACACCTCTTTATATATCCCTATAACTCCTTCACTACACCTTTTTCTATACCACTATCACTCCATCACTACACCTCTTTATATATCACTATCATTCCTTCACTACACCTCTTTATATATCCCTATAACTCCTTCACTACACCTTTTTCTATACCACTATCACTCCATCACTACACCTCTTTATATATCACTATCGCTCCTTCACTACATCTCTTTATATATCACTATCACTCCTTCACTACATCTCTTTATATATCACTATCACTCCTTCACTCCACCTCTTTATATATCACTATCACTCCTTCACTACACCTCTTTACATATCACTCACGCATTCACCACACCTCTTTCTACACCAATAGCACTCCTTCACTACATCTCTTTATATATCACTATTACTCCTTTACTACACCTCTTTCTATATCACTATCACTCCATCACTGCACCTGTTTCTATACCACTATCACTCCTTTACTACACGTCTTTCTGTACCACTATCATTCCTTCATTACACCTCTTTCTATACCACTATCATTCCTTCAGTACTTCTATTTCTATACCACTATCACTCCTTCACCACACCTCTTTCTATACCACTATCACTCCTTCACCACACCTCTTTCTATACCACTATCACTCCTTCACTACACCTCTTTCTATACCACTATCATTCCTTCACTACACCTCTTTCTCTCTCTCTCTCTCTCTCTCTCTCTCTCTCTCTCTCTCTCTCTCTCTCTCAATTCAATTCAATTCAATTCAAGGGCTTTATTGGCATGGGAAACATGTGTTAACATTGCCAAAGCAATGTCTCTCTCTCTCTCTACATCCATCTCTCTCTCCCTCTTTACATCCCTCTCTACATCCCTCTCTCTCCCTCTAACCCCTTCTATCTCTCTCTACATCCCTCTATCTCTCTCTACATCCATCTCTCTCTCCCTCTTTACATCCCTCTCTACATCCCTCTCTCTCCCTCTAACCCCTTCTATCTCTCTCTACATCCCTCTATCTCTCGCTATATCCACCTCTCTCTCTCCCTCTAACCCCCTCTATTTCTCTCTACACCCCTCTCTCTCTCTCTACACCCCTCTCTCTCCCTCTAACCCTCTCTCTCTCTTTACATCCCTCTCTCTACATCCCTCTCTCTCCCTCTAACCTCTTCTATCTCTCTCTACATCCATCTCTCTCTCCCTCTTTACATCCCTCTCTACATCCCTCTCTCTCCCTCTAACTCCCTCTATCTCTCGCTAAACCCCTCTCTCTCCCTCTATCCCCCCACTGCTCTCCCCTTCCTGTAACAGTAATCTACAGTGTCCAGATAGCCTCAGCATAGAATGGAAACACTCAGCTAAAATCATTAAAGCTGTCTCTATTCTTCAAATATTGTCTTTTATAATCTCCATTCATACAGTCATGTCTCTGATTCGCTCTGATGTTTATTTTGCTCTCGAGTATTTAGCTATTCTGTGTGTGTATGTGTGTGTGCTCATTCTGCTCACTTAAACTCAAATCTCTCTCTCTCTCTCTCTCTCTCTCTCTCTCTCTCTCTCTCTCTCTCTCTCTCTCTCTCTCTCTTGTCCTCTCTCTCTCTCTTGTCCTCTCTCTCTCTCTCTCTCTCTCTTGTCCTCTCTCTCTCTTGTCCTCTCTCTCTCTCTCGTCCTCTCTCTCTCTCTCGTCCTCTCTCTCTCTCTCTCTCTCTCTCTCTCTCTCTCTCTCTCTCTCTCTCTCTCTCTCTCTCTCTCTCTCTTGTCCTCTCTCTCTTGTCCTCTCTCTCTTCCCTCCTCTCCAGGGGTGTTATTCAGCATTGAGGTCACATCTACCTACTTTGCTGTGAGGAATTACTGGAGAGGGTATTTCGCTGCCACCTTCAGTGCCTTCATATTCAGGGTGTTGTCTGTGTGGAACAAAGATGCAGGTACGCCATAGAGGCAGCATCGCGTCACACACATATTTCCTCCAGAACAACATAATCCCACTACACCTTTTCTCTCATGATGATGTCATATGTTTATTCATGCCAGGTGTTTTAGAATAGGATCAGTTTCACTCTCTCCCTGTCCCTGTTACAGTCACCATTACAGCTCTTTTCCGGACCAACTTCCGGATGGATTTTCCCTTTGACCTGCAGGAGCTCCCAGCCTTCGCTATCATTGGGTGAGAGCTTAGTAAACATTCTACACACCCCTTTTAGACCCTACAGTCTTCAACTGAACTTCACCCACTTTATGATGGTGTGAGGATCAATGGGATTGTGTGTGTGTCTTCCTGATTCCCTGTTGTAGAATCTCCTGTGGGTTCCTGACTCCCTGTCCCCTGTCTGTCTGTTGTAGGATCTCCTGTGGGTTCCTGACTCTCTGTCCCCTGTCTGTCTGTTGTAGGATCTCTTGTGGGTTCCAGACTCTCTGTCCCCTGTCTGTTGTAGAATCTCCTGTGGGTTCCTGACTCCCTGTCCCCTGTCTGTCTGTTGTAGGATCTCCTGTGGGTTCCTGACTCTCTGTCCCCTGTCTGTC